>NC_034179.2:61697293-62001097 GCF_002021735.2 Oncorhynchus kisutch | reverse complement strand
CGTGAACGGAACCTTGGGAGAGGTGAGAGCAGAGAGGGGGGAGGCCAGGGTGCTGTAGTCCCGAATGAAGCGTCGGTAGAAATGTGAAAATCCCAGAAAACATTGCAGCTGAACTCTGGATGTGGGTTGAGGCCAATCAACCACTGCTCTCACCTTGTCAGGATCAATTTGAATGTTCCCCCTGCGATGACGTATCCCAGAAAGGACATGTCACATAGCACATCATTGACCAGAGCCTGGAACACTGTGGGAGTGTTGGTCAATCTGAATGGAGTCACCAGATACTCATAGCGCCCACTAGCTGTGTTAAAGGCTGTTTTCCATTTGTCTCTTTCCCATATCCGAACCAGATGGTACGCATTCCGAATGTCCAAATTCAAAAATACAGTCGCCCCCTGAAGAGGCTCGAACACAGAGGAGAAGAGTGGTAGCGGATAACGGTTCTTTACCATGATGTCATTGAGCCCCGGTAGTCGATACACGGGCACAGGGTTTTGTCTTTCTCCACAAAGAAAAACCCTGCGCTGGAAGGGGAGGACAAAGGACAAATGTTCACAACAGCCAGAGAGCCCTCAATGTACTCCTCCATAGCCTTGGTTTCCGGACCAGACATGGAATTGAGCCGCCCCCGAGGCGGTGTAGTACCAGGGAGGATGTCAATTGTGCAATCATAGGGTCGATGCGGAGGAAGAGATGCCACACGGCCTTGTTGAAAACCTTCCGGGGGTCCTGATACTCAGCGGGGATGGTGGAGCGATCCAAGGCTTTACCCAAGCCCACGGGAGAACGTCCAGGGGCAGGCTGCGCCGCCTTGAGGCAATGTGCATGGCAGAACTGGCTCTACCCCAGGATAGAACCCGTAGCCCAGTCAAACGGGGGGTTGTGCCTCTGGAGCCAAGACAATCCCAAAACAATGGGTGCATGAAGAGATTCAATGAGTACGGACTGCATGGACTCACTGTGATTCCTTGACACTCTCAGGTTGATAGGCAATTGATCCTCGTGCGATTGATCCTGCCAATAGTGCACCGGTTCAATGCTTTGGCATCCATGGGAACGGAGAGGGGTTGTGTGGAGATCCCCAGCTCCGACACCAGGGCAGTGTCCATAAAACTCATTGGCCCCAGAGTCCAGAAGCACCTGGAGAGATTTAGACCGGTCACCTCACAGAGGAGTGCGAGTAAAGAGAGATGGGAGACTCCCTGTATGGCTCACCAGCGTACTCATAACTACTGATGGGCCTGGGCTTTTTATTGGACAGGTGGATATGCAATGTCCCGAAGTTCCACAATATAGACAGCTTTAAGAGCTCAGTCTGCATGAACATTCTTCAGGGGATAATCTAGCCTTGCCCAGTTGCATGGGCGCCGGAGGAGACAAGGCGACAGTCCTCGATGATTCCGAGGGAACTCAGGTAACTTTGGATTCTCTTGGGAGTGTAGGTGTCAGGGACCTCGGAAAAACCGAGGCCAAACGAGGGTGTTCGGGAACAGACTTCCTCTCCCTCCTGCGCTCCCAAGCTCATCTTTAACCCTCTCCAATAATCCATGAAGGAAGGTGTTGAATAGGGACTCCGGATTCCAGGCATTCTCGGCGGCCAACGTGCGAAAGTCTACCGCGTAGTCAGCCACACTACGGGAATCCTGACGCAGTTGCTTTAGCTTCCGAGCCGCCTCTCTCCCTGACACCGGAGAATAGAACACCTTCCTTACCTCCGCCACGAACGCCTCCAGATTATGGCACACGGCGGTTTGTTACTCCCACACCACCATAGGCCAGCTACCCCCCCAGACATTAGCATTATAAGAGCGTTATAAGAACATTATAAGATACGCTATCTTCAAGCGATCTGAAGGAAACAAAGAGCGCTGCAGCTCGAAGATGAGGGAGCACTGGGAGAGAAATGCCCAGCATGTTTCAGGATCCCCAGCGTAGCACTCTGGAGGTGGTAAGTATGGTTCTCGGAGACCCTGGGTAGGAAGGGGAGAAGCCCCGCTAGTAGCGGGGTTACTGACAGTCTGGGCGGGTACCGTTGTGGCTTGCTGCCTATTAGATAGCCTGCAGAATGGCTCCAGTAAGGTGTGGAAGGTTTGGTCATGGTGTTCTGCCACAGTGTGGAATCCTTCCATAAGGTTCTGTAGCAACTCATTGTGTCTTCTAATGGTGGCTCCTTAAGAGGAGACAGTGTTGCAGAGCTAGTCTGAGTCTGCTGGGTCAGTCATGGCCAGTTCGTACTATCACGACTCAGGATATGACCCAGATGCAGACTCAGGAGGCGGTAGTACAGTTCTCATAATATTTATTACATAAGGAGACAGGCCAGGGCAGGTTGAGGGCAGGCAGAGATAAGTAAACCAGGGCAGAGTCAATGAGGTACAGAACGGCAGGCAGGGTTAGGACAGGCAGAATGCTCAGAACCGGGAAGACTAGAAAACAGTAAATAGACAGCCTCGAAAATGGGAAAGCACGCTGGTAAGACTTGACGGGACAAGATGAACTGGCAACAGACAAACAGAAAAGACTAGTATAAATACACAGGGGATAATGGGGACAAATGGGAGACACCTGGTGGGGGGTGGAGACAAGCACAAGACATGTAAAACAGATCAGGGTGTGACATCAGGTGCCAGACTTATTATGGACAGCTCAGTGGACTGATAAACAGTGCCAGTCTTGTTCTAATACATGTTGATCTCAGAAAGTTGATCTCTTCCCTTCTGAATTGGCCAATGTATTTTATAAATTCAGGACATTACATGTTAATTTTAAAATAGTATACATTTAACAAGTGTGAAGCAGAAAGTGAATATTCAACAGAAATTGGTAATAAATATATAGAGTAACATTGCTACGGTAGACTAAAATGCCATCTAATATGAAGAAAGTTATCTTGTTTGTTTTGTTTTTAAAGCTTACAGTAGGGGTAAAAGCAGAACATTGTTTGAGAGTGATCCGTGTGTATTAGCAGTAGTGATTGTGAGGGTCTTGCTATTGGGACGTCCTAGAAAGAAACAGATATGGAGACTAGTCAAAGTAACAAAGTTAATGGTAATATTAGTGTCTTTCAGATAGGACTCTAATAATGCAATATCTTAGTAATTTGAGTAAGTAAATGTTTCAATACAAGGTCACATGACGAACAGGGGCTTGAGTCTTGGGACATTATATTAGAGGCTGCCATCTGGTGTTTGGGTTAGAGAAACGCTTCCTCTGGACAAAAAGATCATAAAGAAGAATAAAATAAGTGTACTCACTGAACTCAAACAGTAAAGGACATTTGAATAATTGAATAAGATACTTTTTTGACAATTTCCATTACTCAATAGTTTGGGTAACACTAGTGATTTAAGTAAGAAGGTAATGTCATCTAAAACAATAATAGTTTCCATCACGTGGAACTGTGTCCAACATTTAAGTAGATCTCCAAGTAAATGTTTTTAGTAACGAATATTGGGCTGATAAGCCAGAACCTAGCAGATTTGTTAAACAACAGGTTTCAAATCAAATCCAATTTGATTGGTCACATACAAATGGTTAGCAAATGTTAATGCGAGGGTAGCAAAATGCTTGTGCTTCTAGTTCCAAAAGTGCAGTAATATCTAACAAGTAATCTAACAATTCCCCAACAACTACCTAATACACACAAATCTAAATGGGTGGAATAAGAAGATGTACATATTGATATATGGATGACCGATGGCCGAGCGTCATAGGCAAGATGCAATAGATGGTATAAGATGCAGTATATACATATGAGATGAGTGATGTAAGATATGTAAACATTATTAAAGTTGCATTGTAGTGACTATTGAGTCTCTATGTAGGCAGCAGCCTCTCTGAATTAGTGATTGCTGTTAAGCAGTCTGATTGCCTAGAGACAAATACAAAATAAAATAAATATACCTCTGTATTTAAATATACCTCTAAATACACCTCTGCTGTTTTCAACCAAGATCTCAGCAATCACTGCCTCATTGCCTGCATCCGTAATGGGTCAGCGGTCAAACGACCTCCACTCATCACTATCAAACACTCCCTGAAACACTTCAGCGAGCAGGCCTTTCTAATCGACCTGGCCTGGGTATCCTGGAAGGATATCAACCTCATCCCGTCAGTAGAGGATACCTGGTTATTTTTTTTAAATGCCTTCCTCACCATCTTAAATAAGCATGACCCATTCAAGAAATTTAGAACCAGGAACAGATATAGCCCTTGGTTCTCTCCAGACCTGACTGCCCTTAACCAACACAAAAACATTCTGTGTCGTTCTGCATTAGCATTGAACAGCCCCCGTGAAATGCAACTTGTTAGGGAAGTTAGAAACCAATATACACAGGCAGTTAGAAATGCCAAGGCTAGCTTTTTCAAGCAGAAATTTGCTTCCTGCAACACAAACTCAAAAAGGTTCTGGAACATTGTAAAGTCCATGGAGAATAAGAGCACCTCCTCCCAGCTGCCCTCTGCACTGAAGATAGGAAACTCTGTCACCACTGATAAATCTACTATAATTGAGAATTTTAATAAGCATTTTTCTACGGCTGGCCATGCTTTCCACCTGGCCACCCTAACCCGGTCAACAGCACTACACCCCCCACAGCAACTCACCCAAGCCTTCCCCATTTCTCCTTCTCCCAAATCCAGTCAGCTGATGTTCTCTCTCTCGGAGGACCTGAGCCCTAGGACCATGCCCCAGGACTACCTGACATGATGACTCCTTGCTGTCCCCAGTCCATCTGACCGTGCTGCTGCTCCAGTTTCAACTGTTCTGCCTTATTATTATACGACCATGCTGGTCATTTATGAACCTTTGAACATCTTGGCCATGTTCTGTTATAATCTCCACCCGGCACAGCCAGAAGAGGACTGGCCACCCCACATAGCCTGGTTCTATGGTTTTGTCCTTTCTAGGGAGTTTTTCCTAGCCACCGTGCTTCTACACCTGCATTGCTTGCTGTTTGGGGTTTTAGGCTGGGTTTCTGTACAGCACTTTGAGATATCAGCTGATGTACGAAGGGCTATATAAATAAATTTGATTTGATTTGATTCTGAAAGAGCTGCAAAATCTGGACCCCCACAAATCAGCAGGGCTAGACAATCTGGACCCTTTCTTTCTAAAATCATCTGCCGAAATTGTTGCCACCCCTATTACTAGCCTGTTCAACCTCTCTTTCGTGTCGTCTGAGATTCCCAAAGATTGGAAAGCAACTGCGGTCACCCCCCTCTTCAAAGGGGGGGACACTCTTGACCCAAACTGCTACAGACCTACATCTATCCTACCTTGCCTTTCAAGGTCTTCGAACGCCAAGTTAACAAACAGATCACCGACCATTTCGAATCCCACCGTACCTTCTCCGCTATGCAATCTGGTTTCGGAGCAGGTCATGGGTGCACCTCAGCCACGCTCAAGGTTCTAAATGATATCTTAACCGCCATCAATAAGAAACAATACTGTGTAGCCGTATTCATTGACCTGGCCAAGGCTTTCGACTCTGTCAATCACCACATCCTCATCGGCAGACTCAACAGCCTTGATTTCTCAAATGATTGCCTCGCCTGGTTCACCAACTACTTCTCTGATAGAGTTCAGTGTGTCAAATCTGAGGACCTGTTGTCCGGGCCTCTGGCAGTCTCTATGGGGGTGCCACAGGGTTCAATTCTTGGGCCGACTCTCTTCTCTGTATATATCAATGATGTCGCTCTTGCTGCTGGTGAGTCTCTGATTCACCTCTACGCAGACGACACCATTCTGTATACTTCTGGCCCTTCTTTGGACACTGTGTTAACAACCCTCCAGACGAGCTTCAATGCCTTACAACTCTCCTTCTGTGGCCTCCAACTGCTCTTAAATACAAGTAAAACTAAATGCATGCTCTTCAACCGATCGCTACCTTGACCTGCCTGCCCGTTCAGCATCACTACTCTGGACAACTACAAATACCTAGGTGTCTGATTAGACTGTAAACTCTCCTTCCAGACTCACATAAAACATCTCCAATCCAAAGTTAAATCTAGAATTGGCTTCCTATTTCACAACAAAGCATCCTTCACTCATGCTGCCAAACATACCCTCGTAAAACTGACCATCTTACCGATCCTCGACTTCGGCGATGTCATTTACAAAATAGCCTCCAACACCCTACTCAACAAATTGTTTGCAGTCTATCACAGTGCCATCCGTTTTGTCACCAAAGCCCCATATACTACCCACCACTGCGACTAGTACGCTCTCGTTGGCTGGCCCTCGCTTCATACTCGTCGCCAAACCCACTGGCTCCAGGTCATCTACAAGACCCTGCTAGGTAAAGTCCCACCTTATCTCTGCTCTCTGGTCACCATAGCTGCACCCACCCATAGCACGCGTTCCAGCAGGTATATCTCACTTGTCACCCCCAAAGCCAATTCCTCCTTTGGCCGCCTCTCCTTCCAGTTCTCTGCTGCCAATGACTGGAACTAACTACAAAAATCTCTGAAACTGGAAACACTTATCTCCCTCACTAGCTTTAAGCACCAGCTGTCAGAGCAGTTCACAGATCACTGCACCTGTACATAGCCCATCTATAAATAGCCCAAACAACTACCTCTTCCCCTACTGTATTTATTTATTTATTTTGCTCCTTTGCATCCCAGTATTTCTACTTTGCACACTCATCTACTGTCAAATCTACCATTCCAGTGTTTTAATTGCTATATTGCATTTACTTTGCCACCATGGCCTATTTATTATTGCCTTTACCTCCCTTATCTCACCTAATTTGCTCACATTGTATATAAACCAATTTTTCTACTGTATTATTGACTGTATGTTTGTTTTACTCTATGTGCAACTCTGGTCTGCGCATGTTCTGAGAACGCGGCTAGGGATGCCGTCTGGGCCAGCAGCCTTGTGAGGGTTCAAATCAAATCAAATCAAATCAAATGTATTTATATAGCCCTTCGTACATCAGCTGATATCTCAAAGTGCTGTACAGAAACCGAGCCTAAAACCCCAAACAGCAAGCAATGCAGGTGTAGAAGCACGGTGGTTAACTCGTTTAAATGTCTTACTCACGTCGGCCAAGGAGAAGAAGAATGGGGTCCAGCAGTCCTAGTTAGCGGGCAGAGTCGGTGGCACTGTATTTATTTACTATCCTCATAGAGGGCAAAGAAGGTGTTTAATTTGTCTGGAAGCAATACGTCGGTGTCCGTGACTTGGCTGGTTTTGTTTTTGTAGTCCGTAATTGCCTGTAGACCCTGCCACATACGTCTCGTGGCTGAGCCGTTGAATTGTGACTCCACTTTGTCCCTATACCAACATTTCGGTTGTTTGATTGCCTTGCGGAGGGAATAACTCCACTGTTTATTTTCTGCCAGTCCTCTTTCAATGGTTAAATGCGGTGGTTCGCGCTTTCAGTTTTGCGCAAATGCCGCCATCCATCCATGGTTTTTGGTTAGGGTAGGTTTTGATAGTCACAGTGGGCACAACATCTCCAATGCAATTCCTTATAAACTCATTCACTGAGTCAGCGTATAGATTTATGTCATTCTCTGAGGCTGCCCAGAACATTTCCCAGTCCGCGTGATCAAAGCAATCTTGAAGCGTGGATTCCGATTGGTCAGACCAGCGTTGAATGGTTCTAGTCACGGGTACATCCTGTTTGAGTTTCTGCCTATAGAAGCAAGATGGAGTCGTGGTCGGATTTCCCGAAGGGAGGGCGGGGGAGGGTCTTGTATGCATCGTGGAAGTTAGAGTAGCAATGGTCCAGTATATTGCCCGTGCGGGTGCAGCAATCAATATGCTGATAGATTTTAGGTAGCCTTGTTCTCAAATTTGCTTTGTTAAAATCCCCAGCTTACAATAAATGCAGTCTCAGAATGTATGGTTTCCAGTTTACATAGAGTCCAGTGAAGTTCCTTGAGGGACGTCGTGGTATCTGCTTGAGGGGTTATATATACAGCTGTGACGATAACAGACAATCATTTTCTTTTGCGTGTAGATTGGTAAGGAAATTTTTTTATTTAATCCATTTTAGAATAAATCTGTAAAGTAACAAAATGTGGAAGAGGGAAAGAGGTCTGAATACTTTCCGAATGCACTGTATAGTGTATAATACAACAGCAACATGTGCACAGACATACACACATGATCTCTCTAACACACTACAACATGCACTCACCATGGTCTCAGTGGTCTCTTTCAGGAATTTCCAATGGCTAGTTGCTAGGCAACCAGGGCAACTTCTAAATTCACCGGTAACTCCACTGCAGATGGGGGGGGGGGGGGGCACACCGTTTGGGCGAGTGTTCTCTTCTTTCCCATTCCTCTAAACCAGTTGATGTGATGATGCACAAGTCATGCAACAATCTGACAAATTGTTTATATATCTGCCTTTCTATGCATATTTTTAACCCCTGATTTTATATAAGCCTAAATCCTATTGGCACCTATGTCATGAGTGAGTGGAGGGGAGTAGTGAATTTGTGATTTCTCCTGTCGTTACACATCGAGCCTGAATAACTGACAAGTCAATGCATAGGCTATGTATTGAACAACTCTAATGGGATCTGGATCTGGCATGACAATGACAAGTTGGCTGAAGCAGAAACAGACCATAGCATCCAGACCATTGGATGCTTATCTTCTGTTAGCTTATTTATGTATGTATAATGCCAGAAACATCTATAATTCATCAACAAACCAATCACTTGTCCCAGACTATGGTTGCATTTACACAGGCAGTCAAATTCTGATATTTTGCCCAATGGCAAAACAGCTGATCTGACCAATTAGTGAAAAAAAGAACCGAATTGGGCTGCCTGTGTAAATGCAGCCTTGTCTTCTGTTTTTATCCGCTGTTAAGTACGAACATGAAATGAGCTAACATCTGTCTGTTTGTTGACAATATCTCTGTTTGTTTGATCATGCAAGTGTGTGTGTGTGTGTCTATTTTCAAGAGGCCATGATGGGGTGATTTATATAATCCGATTAGTTAGTATTACGCTGAGGTACACTCCCCGAAGACAGCAGGGGGAATTTGACAACTGTGTGTGTGCATGTACATGCAGTAAAAGGCTACAGTGTGTGTATATGAATGTATATTCCCCTGTGTTTCATGTATACGTGTTCATTACATGATCATGTTTTCATTTCTACTAATGGTTATTTTTATAAATATAAATGGGGCCAATGTGTGACACTGGGACCAACATTTAATATGATTTGAAACAAAAATAAAACGTATTGTCATGCAGTTAGACATGTGTATATACAGGAATTAAAATGAATATATGCAAATTGGCCCATAACTCTACCAACACAACATAGACCTAGCACTACACATTCTTTAAGCAGGGTTCATACAGACATTGTCAAGTCAAATGCAAGGACTTTAAGGGACTTTTTCAAGCACTTAATTGTACATTTCAAGGACCTCAATGTTATACAATTGTAAAATGTATATAATTGTACATATAGGACCTAATATAGAACCTCACCTCCCCCAAAAAGCATGCAAAAAGTATAAAAAATAAATTAAACAGGTTCCTATTTTAATGGAAGAATTTGTATGGAAAGCCAAGTTGAAGCCAGCATTAGATGTTGCCATCCACATAACAGAATGTGGTTTCACCGCAACAGAGGAGCACAACATCCTTCAATTGAAGCCGCGGGAAACAAACGAAAGTGGCCATGTCACTCACAAAAACGAAATCACGGTATAAGGAGTACTTTTAAATTGGCAACAATAATTACAATGACTTTTCCAAGTACTGAATTGAGGAAGTGTCTGATTTTAAAAAGGTAGGCCTATTCCAGTGTTTGCATTTCTGAGCTCCAAATTCAAGTAGGCTACTTCAAGCCCTTTGTATTGTTTAAAATTGCAGGTGTAACATGGAAAACAAAATGTATTTGACATGTTCTTTCATTACCAGATCATATTGTGAATAAACCCACTAGGCTATGTAATTTGTCATTATATCCAGAATAATTCATAGGAAAAGCGTTGGGTGTTGCACAATAGTTTATCCGATATTCACCCCCAGTAGACTCGTGTCCAATCCAAGGCACAAAAACATGTGAAAAAAAAATGACCTTGATGCTTTTTCTGTTAAAGCTAATGAGACCCTGCTGTAAAACAGATGGACACCAAATGCACATCCAACAAGTATTATGCATAATTTTTGAAGAACCACAATGACAGTATCGATTTAGGTATCAAGTAGTGGAGGCTTCTCAGAGGACAGGGAGGACCATCCTCAGTGTATTTAATAAAAAAATAAAAATAGTGAAACATTGTCAGATAAAACTATTAAATATTCACGTCACCAAATAATTGATTAAAACACTTTTGTATTGAAGGTAACCGCAACAGCACTGTATCTAATCAAAAGCTAATTGTCACACTTGTTAGTGCATTTGACAGCAAGTTTCTCTTCAATTTAGAAATAGGGAATTACTTTCAAAACAAGACAAACTGCCATGTAGGCTGTGCTGCCTTGAAAGGCATGTGATACTAACCGAATATAAAAACCTGTCCAATATAAACTCATTTCAGTGCAAGAGTAGCCTTCATTTTCAGATGAGATTCAAAGCACCACTTCAGTTATTCTCATTATCTATTTAGTTTAAACAGTTGAATGAGCAGTCATACACATTGCTTTTCTTTTGCATTTTTTGTTATTTGTCAAGGGCTCTTCAAATCGTCAATTTCTTGACAGTAATCCTTTGGCACAAATTTTCTAAAATAGCGCATTCCCAAAGAGAGGACTAACTTGACACAAATCTGTTCCTGCCACCTAGTGGCTTGTTTGAAGATTGCAGCCCATGACACCGTCCATGAAGACAAATTCATAATTAAAGACGTCCTCCAGTGATGTTGGAAAAGTAATATCCCAAGTATAAAGACAGTAAACTACACACACCAGAAGGTTAAAAAAAAAAAAAAAGGTTTAGAAAAATAGTGTTTAGGCTGCAAACTTCAAGGAATAGGGCATTCAAAGAGTTGGTTGGATGGAAAGTTGTGACGTCAGCCTCCCCCCTGCTATGTCGTGACTTACCTGGACCACCTATTGAGATGTGCCTTTTGTTAAGTAAATTGAGTTAAATGGACATGAAAAGGAGACTGGGGTACCACTTTACACCAAGACTTTTAATATATTTTATGAAAGCATTTATTTTCAATACACTTAAAAAATCAATACATTTTCAGAACCTCTTTGGTTTATAAAAACATTAAGCATCGTCAATTAAGACTTAAAAACAATACCACATTGATACTGAAAAGCGATGCAGCCTGCCAACACCCCCATTTACTCTCCACTTGCGTGGGAAGGTCGTTCAGAAGCCGCTTGCACAAGTAGTCTACATCACCTTCAGCAGAGATCTACCTATGAATGAGGTGAACAACCAATATGGGGGCCACTACCACCGACCGTACCATCAGTTCTATGAAGGAGAGGACTGAAATCTCCCTTCACTGAAGCTACAGTCAAACTCGTTGGCAGCATGTGACCCGTCCTCATATTCACCTCCCTCTACAGCAGAGTTCACCGTCTGCCTGCCCATTTGGTTTTGTCGCCAAAGCGGCCATGGTCGGTTGCCAGGGTTAGCCGTCCGATTTGTCCTGAACGGAAAGACAAATGCACTTTGGTTACGTTCTGCCTACTTGACCGTTTGCTACATGAGGGTGGTAGGAACAGACTACTGATATAGGATCAAAACAATGCCTTAAAAATAGTATTTAGTAGGCCAATAAGCATACAAACAAAAACAAAAATCACTGTAGATCAAATGTTGAATATTCACTTTCTCAAACTTTGTATTTAATCCCACACCTGAGGGGGGGGGGGGGGCTTACCTCCATTTACTCACGCCTTGGCTTTCTTTTCAGTGTTCTGAAGTTTCTCTACGAGCTTGCGCTCGTGGCCTCCGGGGTTGGGTCGGTTGGTATTGTCGCTGGCTTCCTTCTTTGACCGCCCCTTGCGGCTAGCGCCACCTGAAAACAGTGCGAGTTGACAGTTCAGATTGAGACTTTGAAAACAATAAAAAAACACACCCACTTGCCCCCAATGCAACGTCATAGCAGTCAACATGTGCCACTTACGACACGTTGAGGAGTTTGAAATGTATTTTATAATTCTTTGCGGTGACCATTAGTTGGTGGGCGTAATTTGATAATCCATTGCACAAACAAGTATAAGAATTACTGATACTTACATGTGTATTTTTCTGAAAGGTTATAGTATTCATATTCGTCATAGTGTTGTTCTTCAAAGTAAGTTGGCTCAACATTCTTCACGTCTACGAAGCTTGACATAGCGACTCTTCTATTGAACAGATAAACAGTAACTGAACACTAACTTTTCGCCGGACAGCAACAAAAACAACTTTAGAAAGCAGTTCTTTTCCACGGGTGTTTCTTTTTTTTCAACTCTCGAAATGAGTGGTTTATGCGCTTTCCCGTGTGCTTTATAAAGCATGGTCGCTCCTCCCTTTCTCCATGTCTCCCAGTTTTGTTATGAGTCATTGGCCCTTGCCTGAGTCTGTGAACGTTGCATGAGTTTTTGGTAAATGTTTGACGCCAACTTTCAATAAAATATGTCACTGTAGTTTAAGGTCACCCATGTTTGTTTATTTTCATCAGGTGCCCTTTATTGATTTAATTTGCTCTACATCTCGTGGTACATGTTGTTTTTCTCTTTATTAGTAGCCTGTTTGTATTTGTGTAACCTATTCCATTGCACAATTATGCTTTATCCTTTCTTTCTATTGGTAATCTTCCAATGGTCATTTATTTTACATGGGCAATTAACTCTTTTCTTAATTCTAAATGGACCTAGTTTCCTTCACTGACATGGTTTCTCTGCCCTATCAACTCCTCCCTCCTCGGAGACAAAGATTAGATTAACAATGTTTTTCCTTCAGTCTTATCAACACCTGTGGTTCAAAGCTCACACTTCTCACGTTTTCTAACAGCCCCCCTTTCTTTGCATGACCTCCATTTGTCTGTCAAGGCCAATCCAAAGGGTGCTTGAAGGTGAGGTGTGTGAATGTGAGCAGGGGGAACCAACTTTTGGTGACAATGCTAAGTTGTTCGACAGATTTTGATTGTTCAGTAGCCATGAAATCCCATTATGTGTGTGTTCTCACCTGTGCATGTTAATAGAGGGGAAAGTAAATGTATGTTGTACTGTAGGCCTACATAAAGGAATATATGTATATATGTGTATATATGTGTATATATATATATATATGTATATATATATATATATATATATATATATATATATGTGTATATATATATATATATATATGTGTGTGTGTGTGTGTCCTAGATAGAATGATTCAGACTGTAGTCATGACAAATAAACACATGACTGTCTGTATCTGTGAAAACGATGAGGAAAGGCCCTTCCCTCACATAAATATACTCATGTTCTGACGCTGTCGAATAAATTACAGGCCTTGAACCAGGAGTTATGAGTAAAACTTCTCAAAGTAGCCTCTTCTCCTAAAGCCTGGCTTGAATATTCCACAAACCAGTCCTTTTGGATATGACCTAATTGTTTTTGAGCAAGATCGGTTTGACGCAGGCGTACTGAAGCAGGGAGAGAGTTCTTGGCATGTTTTACTTCCCTCGCTGCCTCCATAAACAGTCATAAACAGTACTGTACTGGCCATAAACTGGAGTCAGAGCTGAGAGGGGCGGGGTGACATGTTTAGGCTTCACTCTCTCTTTCTCCCAGTCTCTCTTTCACTCCCACTATTCATATTTCTTACATTTGTGCTTGTTTCCTTTCAACGGCTATCTCTCAGCTGTCTAACAACATTCCTGTTTTTTATTTCACTGTTTTCTCCTTCTCCCCTTACTCTTTCTGTGACTCCTCCTTCCACACTTTCTTGGCATTTCTCAGTCATGTGGGCGCTCTGTTCAATAAATATTTGCTGAAATATGAGCTTACCCATATGAGCTGTGACTAAGCCTACACTCAACAAACTCACTGAACACACAAATACTCACACACACACACGCACACATTATTATAAACAGCACAGAGCGTCCCAGACAGTTTTGACACATGGCAGATAAGCCAACACTTATCTGCGTCTGTCTATGGTCCATTTTACGACCTCATTTTCTCTATGACAGTGTTGAATATTAACTTTTCAGTATCTCCACCTCACCACCCTGTGCCCCCCTTCCACACACACCCAACTAGTAATATCAAATATATACAATATATTGCTTTACATTAGGGCACTGTCTACCTAGCTTTACATTCATATTAGTTGTCTATTGAGTTTTGTTTTTAGTGATTGTTTTGCTGTTTGTGTAGCTGTTTTCTTCACCATTGTGTTTATAGCTGGTGTTTTTTTTTTCCAGAGGCCAAACCTCCCTCCACTCCCTCGCAGAATTCTGCTGACGGAACATTTTACACAAGCTTCAGAAAAAGAACAGAACATTACAGTCCGATTTAATGTGTTTACAAGAGAACGCCTCAAAAGAACTGTCTGTATGTTTCAATATGTAAACATTGAGGAGAGATGTTTGGAAGATGGAATGAAAGTTGTGAAGTAAATTACATGGGTTGTAAACATTTACTAAACGAATTCAAACAATTATATTTACGTGTGATTATTATATATATATATATATATATCATATTATATATATATATATATATATATATATATAATTATTATTTTTACATTAGAACACCCATATGGTAGAGAGAGGCCTTATTTGTATACAGCCTATGGCCGAGATGCAATATTGAAAGACACGTAGGACAAACATTTGGGGTAGTACGGTTTGTCCTCGTTGCCAGTCCGTAGTAGGCCTTGAAACGAATGAAAGCTAACAAGCTACCTAACTACCAAAGGTAAAGGTAGGGAATGTATAGTTCTAAACATGTTGTATAACAATTTACCAAAATGTAACGTTACTCCACAAAATAAACTGCGTTTGGCGGTTGATAAAAAGGAAAGATCACGTTTAAGTCATCATAGAAGCTAGCTAGCTAGCTATTTAGCCAGCGAAGCTAGCTTGCTAGATCTTTACAATTTAGCTGGCTAGCTTCCTGCAATATGTTTGTTCTGACCACGTTAGCTAACTTTTGCAGACAACTTGCAAGTACAAAGTAAATGTGACGTACGTTGCGAACAATAAAACTACCTAGTAATGTAACCTTACTGTTAGCTAGCTAGCTATGTTAGCCAGAAGATTCCAACCCTACCGTTATACTTGTTTACATTGAGCTGCACTGGGGTCAGAACGCAATCACGGTTAGATTAAAGGCCCATTGCAGTCAAAAATGTGATTTCCTGAGTTGTGTATATATATATATATATATAGATATTCCCACACGATGTAGTTGGAATAATATTGTGAAAATTATGATAATGGCTTTAGTGTATTTTTGCCTGCCTGGTGACATTACTAGGTGGTAAATTAGTTAATAGACCAATGGGCGGTATTAGGTTATGCTGAGCTGCCGGGCACGGATCTATGGCCCGTGACATGAATGGGGAAAGCGGTTAGGGGGGAGCACCCTTCTAAAATTGAGTAGTGATCTATGCCGGTCATGTTGTCAAAAAGGCAGCATGGTACATCATCCAGTAACATACATCTCTTTTCCATAAAATCTATGTTTGAATTTTCAAAAAAGCAATCACTTTTGATTGCAATCACTTTTGAATGTGAAAACACAGAATCCTACTCATTACTCCACGTGCTTAAAATACGTCACTTTTGTTTTGAGCCAACTTCGCCGTGGGCTTTGAACGGGGCACATGGCTCAGGCAGCTTGGTTAAAAAACAAATGCAATCAACATTCAGCCGTTGAATAACACACCTATCCGGGCGCCCAGGCCAGATAAATCGAATTCCCCCAGTAAGCGAGTGCGTTCCAAACCTCCCTGCTAATAATAGCTAGTTTTCCATTTTCCCTGCCCCACATAGACCACTCACAGACAGTCCTAACAAATCTGGCTAAAGAAATTGCTATTTGCTAATAAGCTATTTTTGTTTCTTGTTGACCATTTTAATTGAAAACAGCCACAATAAGGTACTTAATTGTTACCCAGAAGTTATTTGATATTTAGAGAAAAACGGCAGCATTAGACCAAAGTGATTCATCGAGAAGATTGAAATACTGCTAGCTTTCTGGCAAAACTGCCCTTTTTGTCCTCATGCTAGCTAGCAGTAGCCACCGCCACCATTTTGGAATGGTAGTGTCAGCCAATCAGCTCCTTTGTTGTCTAATGCAACATGTCATTCCATAATGGCTACTGCTGGATAGCATGAGCACGAAAAGGGCAGCTTTCCGGGGGAAAAAAGCAGTTGTTCAATCTTCCCGGTGTAACAGTTGGGATAATGGGGTAATTCGGAGTACAACACAATTTCTCATCCCCAGAGTCTTAATCTAACCATGATGATGTTCCGACCCCAGTGCAACTCAGTGTAAACAAGCGTAACAGTAGGGTTGGAATCTGCTGGCTAGCTATCATGTCTGCAAGGCATGTCTATCATGTTGCTGCTTAAACTCAATTGAAACTAATTTGATGAATTCATTTTGGACATTTCGTTACCACAGGCAAAATCATGTCGGCAGACACCAAAATCGCAGAGCTTTTAACAGAGCTCCATCAACTCATCAAGCAGACGCAGGTAAGTCTCAAACAATGATTGCTACGCCCAAGTGATGTTGTCATCAGGAGCACTGACCAGTGACTCAAGGACCACAGTGGAGGACGGTTATATGATAAATAGCAACCTAGCTAGTAATATTCACACGTGACTCCTATGGCTCATATTTTTACATCATACCATCATAGGGATTAAAGTCACATTTGGGAGTAATGTAATAGCAACAAAAAAAAATGCCCTGAAAACGCTTTAGTCATATCCCAGTTTACTATTTGCTTATAGTCTTGCCTACACCTAGCGAACAGTTTTTAAATTATATGAGAAAAAAATATTCAATTTTATTTGGAATGGCAAGCCAGACAAAATTAAACGGGCCTATTTATACAATGAATATGAATTCGGAGGGCAGAAATGATTAAATATTAAAGCATTAGACCTCTCAATAAAGGCTGCAGTCATACAAAAGTTATACTTAAATCCGAACTGGTTCTCTAGCAAATTAGTAAGAATGTTTCACCTTATATTCAAGAAATGTTCCATTTACTTAATTCTTGCAATGAACAGAATGTTATTTGTATGGGGGATACAACCTTCCCAGCTCTGCAGATTTTGCTGGGAAGAGGCAGAATCATGAGATCATTTGTTTTGGTACTGTCCATATGTAGCTTGTTTTGGGACTAATAACCACAAGATAACTAATATGAAAAATACTGTGCCCGTAAAACGTATAAGAACTTTTAAGAACTTTTTTGAAAGAGCACAGTTTGAAAGATATGACAAATAGAAATCAAACCGGATGGACATCAGAAATATATGGGAGAGGTTGAGGGTAGAGGAATGACAAGTTGAAACAAAATAAAATGTATAAAATAGACTGTGTCTATGAAATATATATAGTATGTATAAGCTGGAAAGACAGGCCTAAGGCACCAACATTGCACCAACATGGTTTAAATTAATCTAGGATTAACCCACCCATATGTGTTGTTGTTCACTCGTTTGCTCTAATTGGGGGAGGGGTGGTAGGGTAGAAGGGTAATACAGGAAATATCTATTTTTTAAAGATGTGTGTGTGTATGTATGTATGTGTATATACAGTGCCTTGCGAAAGTATTCAAATAATTTTGCACGCCCAATTTTTCAGTTTTTGATTTGTTAAAAAAGTTTGAAATATCCAATAAATGTCGTTCCACTCCATGATTGTGTCCCACTTGTGGTTGATTCTTCACAAAAAAATACAGTTTTATATCTTTATGTTTGAAGCCTGAAATGTGGCAAAAGGTCGCAAAGTTCAAGGGGGTCGAATACTTTCGCAAGGCACTGTATGTATGTGTGTGTATATATATATATATATATATATATATATATATATATATATACACACACGTGTGTACAGTTGAAGTCGGAGGTTTACATACAGTTAGGTTGGAGTAATTCAAACTTGTTTTTCAACCACTCCACAAATTTCTTGTTAACAAACTATAGTTTTGGCAAGTCGGTTAGTACATCTACTTTGTGCATGACACAAGTCATTTTTCCAACAATTGTTTACAGACAGATTATTTTACTTATAATTCACTGTATCACAATTCAAGTGGGTCAGAAGTTTACATACACTAAGTTGACTGCCTTTAAACAGCTTGGAAAATTCCAGAAAATGATGTCATGGCTATAGAAGCTTCTGATAGAATAATTGGCATCATTTGAGTCATTTGGGGGTGTACCTGTGGATGTATTTCAAGACCTACCTTCAAACTCAGTGCCTCTTTGCTTGACATTATGGGACAAGCAAAAGAAATCAGCCAAGACCTCAGAAAAAAATGGTAGACCTCCACAAGTCTGGTTCATCCTTGGAAGCAATTTCCAAACGCCTGAAGGTACCACGTTCATCTGTACAAACACTAGTACGCAAGTATAAACACCATGGGACCACGTAGCCGTCATATCGCTCAGGAAGGAGACGCGTTCTGTCTCCTAGAGATGAATGTACTTTGGTGCGAAAAGTGCAAATCAATCTATATCCACAGTAAAACGAGTCCTATATCAACATGACCATCGTTATGTTTGGAGGAAAAAGGGGGAGGCTTGCAAGCCGACGAAACCATCCCAACCATGAAGCACGTGGGTGGCAGCATCATGTTGTGTGGGTTCTTTGCTGCAGGAGGGACTGGTGCACTTCACAAAATAGATGGCATCATGAGGCAGTAAAAGTATATGGATATATTGAAGAAACTTCTCAAGACATCAGTCAGGAAGTTAAAGCTTGGTTGCAAATGGGTCTTCCAAATGGACAATGACCCCAAGCATACTTCCAAAGTTGTGGCAAATGGCTTAAGGACAACAAAGTCAAGGTATTGGAGTGGCCATCACAAAGCCCTGACCTCAATCCTATAGAAAATGTGTGGGCAGAACTGAAAAAGCGTGTGTGAGCAAGGAGGCCTACAAACCTGACTCGGTTACACCAGCTCTGTCAGGAGAAATGGGCCAAAATTCACCCAACATATTGTGGGAAGCTTGTAGAAGTCTACCCAAAACGTTTGACCCAAGTGAACCAATTTAACGGCAATGCTACCAAATACTAATTGAGTGTATGTACACTTCTGACCCACTGGGAATGTGATGAAAGAAATAAGAGCTGAAATAAATAATTCTCTCTACTATTATTCTGACATTTCACATTCTTAAAATAAAGTGGTGATCCTAACTGACCTAAGATGGAATTTTTACTAGGATTAAATGTCAGGAATTGTGAAACTGAGTTTAGATGTATTTGGCTAAGGTGTATGTACATTTCCGACTTCAAGTGTGTGTGTGTATATTTATATATTTATTTGCAAGGAAATATATGGGCAATTGGAAGTGATGCAGACAATTACATTGATGGTTAGCTACAATCTATCTGCAATATTAAAGCTGATCTACCCCATAAAATATTTTATTTATAACAATTTAAAAAAGATACCTAAGCAATGCAGAATAGGAATGATATGCAGAGATCAAATTAAATCTCATTGCCAAAACATAAGTCAGTGTAATACATTGATATTTTGTGTGCACATGACATGTTATTCTTGCTGATATGCTGCATCATGTTGCACCTATGCAACAACCACATTGTAATATGAATCCCTTTCCTTCACTTTTTCAGGAGGAGCGGTCGCGCAGTGAACACAACCTGCTCAACATCCAGAAAACACATGAGAGGATGCAGACTGAGAACAAGAGTGAGCCTCTACCTCGCCTCCCCACATTCCCCTTTGTCCATCAACACTGCAACACTATTTTAGACCTCTTCATATTATAGTTACACACCGTTTCTATTCATGTGTCGTCTGGCTAACTCTTTACCCCACACACACACACACGGTATGTTCTTCCAACCTCGTGGGGACCTAAAATGAATTTCCATTCAAAATCCTGTTTTCCCTGACCCCTAAACCTAACCCTTACTTGTAACCCTAAACCTTACCACTAACCTCTTATCCTAACCCTAATTGTAACCCTAACCCTAAACCCTAAGATTAAAATAGCCTTTGTTCTCATGGGGACGTGGGAGAATGTTCTTTATTTTACTATCTTTGTGGGGACTTTTGGGGATTTTAGATGCCCACAAGGATAGACAACAACACACACACACACAATATATACACACACACACACACAATATATATACACACACACAGAGTGTAATAAGGTGTTATTCTTGTCCCCATCTCCCCCAGCCTCCCCTTATTACCGGACTAAGCTGAGGGGACTCTACACCACAGCCAGAGCAGATGCTGAGGCAGAGTGCAGGTCGGTAGCCTACACTTGAAAAGGAAAAGGCGAGCCGCCCACTCTAGGAGCTCAGATGCAATAATTGAATAACCAACGTTTTGACAGACATGCTGTCTTCATCAGGGTAGCCTACACTGACATCCCTATGCCCCTTGGGGTGTCTGCTGATCTGACATGATAGGTTTGGTGTAAGCCATTTAATGTAATGTTTCCTTTCACCTATGCAACTGTGGTAGTTCAGTGATTAGATGTGTTTTTGTCTTGCGTTCAGAAATCATCGCCACCATGTGGAGTAAATAAGTACAGCTCCATTCCAAAGTAATAACTCAGGCACCACTCTCTCTCACTCCCACAGTATTCTTCGTCATGCCCTCGACAAAATTGCAGAGATCAAATCCTTATTGGAGGAGAGGCGAATAGGTAAGGGGAGTATGGCTGTGACTGAATTCTCATAATAGCCTACATCCTATTTAGGAAGGAGAGGAGACGAGGAGAAGCCACTGTGTACTATTGAGATGCAGCCCATGCTTCACTATCTCCTCCTCTCTCCTCTCCCCCAGCGGCTAAGATGGCAGGGGTGAACAGCGACAATGACCCCCCCAGGAAGACCATGCGGAGGGGTGTGCTGATGACACTGCTCCAACAGTCAGCCATGACGCTCCCGCTGTGGATCGGCAAGCCAGGAGACAGGTAGGGTCTGATGATTCAGTCTCTCTCCTGAGCCCTGTTCAGTACTGCACAACATAGCAAAATGTTTTACAACGGTAAATGAAAATCTGTGTTCTTATTGTGCACAGTTTAAGTTCAGTACCTCCCCCACTTTTCTTCCACCTGCCCCCTTTTTTCTGTCCTCCGTTACTATATTACTCCCCCCAACCCTAAACCCCTCCGCCCTTCCCTGTATCCCCCCTCTCCTCCTCCTCTCCAGTCCTCCTCCCCTGTGTGGGGCGATGCCAGCCAGCAGTGACTACGTGGCCAAGCAGGGGGACAAGGTGGCAGCGCGGGTCAAGGCCGTGGACGGAGACGAACAGTGGATCCTGGCCGAGGTGGTCAGCTACAGCCACTCCGCCAACAAGTAACTATCAGCAAATCAGCTCCAGCCACTGCTAGCCAATCAAGTACAGCCATATCCCACTGTTACCAATCAGCTACAGCCTTTAACACTTTTAGCCAATCAGCTTTAACACAGACTGTTTTGAGTTGTATTCTTCTGCTCTGTCCTTCAGGTACGAAGTGGATGACATTGATGAGGAAGGAAAAGAGTAAGTCATTGTCTTCATTTTCTATATTTCTCTTTCTACTATTTTGTCTTGTAGTACATTATATTTTATGCCCTGAAAATCTTACCTCGGATATGACAATTATCTACTCTACTCCCCCCCCCCCCCCCCCCATTCGCCCGTCCTCCTCCTCCAGGAGACACACCCTGAGCAGGCGGCGTATCATCCCCCTGCCCCAGTGGAAGGCCAACCCAGAGACGGACCCGGAGGCCCTGTTCAGTAAAGACCAGCTGGTGCTGGCCCTCTACCCCCAGACCACCTGCTTCTACAGAGCCCTCATCCACACACACCCACACCGGGTGAGACAAGGAAAGAGGGGGGGGGGGGCTGATTGATGTCATTTGAATACATTTTATTTGACGGCGAAACTACATGAAGCTTGTTCAGTTGGAGATAATGTTACTGTACACCAAACCCTGCATCCAGGCAGGCCCCTCGCTTGGCAGCTTCCCCTCCATCAATTCTAACCTTAATCATTAGTGGTGCAAATGCTAAACTGACCCCAAATCAGTGAACCCTGTTCTCTCCACTAACCACCATGCTCTCTCTGCCCTCTCAGCCCCAGGACGACTACTCAGTGCTGTTTGAGGACACGTCGTATGCAGACGGCTACTCCCCGCCCCTCAACGTGGCTCAGAGATACGTGGTGGCCTGCAAAGAGAACAAAAAGAAGTAAAGAAGAGAAGAGGGAGTCAGTCGAAATCAAGGGGACTGAAGATGCTGTGTAGACAAGTGTTTCCAACCACCCCTCTCCTCAAAATAACAATGGGCTCCTTACCCAAGCCACAACGTATGGACACACTGAGGGCAGGTTTGGGCAGCTATCTGTGAGGCTCAGTCAATCTAGGGAGTTGTATTGATATCCAACGGTGTGTTATCATGGCTCATCTGTTTGATCATCGTGAGACGTGCAGGATGTTCTGTGCTCTGTTCTGTCTGTATTGGCCTGGTGGTGACATGACTATGCTTCTTGTGGAACGGGCTATGCTGCATGTGTGATGTAAAAAAAAAAATGTACACAAAATGTTTTTTTGTTCAAATTTGTATGTTGACTATGGACACTGAGTAAGAATAAATGTTTTTTTATATATACAGTACCAGTCAAATGTTTGGACACAGCTACTCATTCAATGGTTTTTTCTTTATTTGTACTATTTTCTACATTGTAGAATAATGAAATAACACACGGAGAGATTATTCTGTATGTAACCAAAAAATTGTTAAACAAATTAAAATATATTACACATTTGAGATTCTTCAAAGTAGCCACCCCTTGCCTTGATGACAGCTTTGCACACTCTTGGCATTCTCTCAACCAGCTTCATGAGGTAGCCACCTGTAATGCATTTCAATTAACAGGTGTGCCTTGGTAAATGTTCCTTTGTGAAATGCCTCCTTAATGCATTTCAGCCAATCAAGGTAGGGGTGGTATACAGAAGATAGCTCTATTTGGTAAAAGACCAAGTCCATATTATGGCAAGAACAGCTCAAATAAGCAAGTAGAAACGACAGTCCATCATTACTTTAAGACATGAAGGTCAGTCAATCTGGAAAATCTCAAGAACTTTGAATGTTTCTTCAAGTGCAGTCGCAAAAACCATCAAGCACTATGATGAAACTGGCTCTCATGAGGACCGCCACAGGAAAGGAAGACCCAGAGTTACCTCTGCTGCAGAGGATAAGTTCATTAAGTTACCAGCCTCAGGAATTGCAGCCCAAATAAATGCTTCATGTAGTTCAAGTAACGGACGCATCTCAACATCAACTGTTCAGAGGAGAATGCGTGAATCAGGCCTTCATGGTCTAATTTATGAAAAGAAACCACTACTAAAAGGATACCAATAAGAAGACGAGACTTCCTTGGGCCAAGAAACATGAGCAATGGACATTAGACCAGTGGAAATCTATCATTTGGTCCGAGTACAAATTTGAGATTTTTGGTTCCAACCTCCATGTCTTTGTGAGACGCAGAGTAGGTGAACGGATGATCTCCGCATATGTGGTTCCCACCGTGAAGCATGGAGGAGGTGGTGTGGGGATGCTTTGCTGGTAAAACTGTCTGTGATTTATTTAGAATTCAAGGCACACTTAACCAGCATGGCTACCACAGCATTCTGCAGCGATACACCATCCCATCTGATTTGCGCTTAGTGGGACTATCATTTGTTTTTCAACAGGACAATGACCCAACACACCTCCAGGCTGTGTAAGGGCTATTTGACCAAGAAGGAGAGTGATGGAGTGCTGCATCAGATGATCTGGCCTCCACAATCACCCGACCTCAACCCAATTGAAATGGTTTGGGATGAGTTGGACCGCAGAGTGAAGGAAAAGCAGCCAACAAGTGCTCAGCATATGTGGGAACTCCTTCTAGACTGCTGGAAAAGTATTCCAGGTGAAGCTGGTTGAGAGAATGCCAAGAGTGTGCAAAGCTGTCATCAAGGCAAAGGTGTCCAAACTTTTGACTGGTACTGTACACATACATAAACTCAGCAAAAAAATAATTGTCCTCTCGCAAACTTACAAAAATATTTGTAAGAACATAATGTGTCCCTGAACAAAGGGGGGTCAAAATCAAAAGTAACAGTCAGTATCTGGTGTGGCCACCAGCTGCATTAAGTATTGCAGTGCATCTCCTTATGGACTGCACCAGATTTGCCAGTTCTGCTGTGAGATGTTACGCCACTCTTCCACCAAGGCACCTGCAAGTTCCCGGACATTTCTGGGGAGAATGGCCCTAGCCCTCACCCTACGATCCAACAGGTCCCAGACTTGCTCAGTGGGATTGAGATCCGGGCTCTTCTCTGGCCATGGCAGAACACTGACATTCCTGTCTTGCAGGAAATCACGCACAGAACAAGCAGTATGGCTGGTGGCATTGTCATGCTGGAGGGTCATGTCAGGATGAGCTTGCAGGAAGGGTACTACATGAGGGAGGAGGATGTCTTCCCTGTAACACACAGCGTTGAGATTGCCTGCAATGACAACAAGCTCAGTCCGATGATGCTGTAACACACCGCCCCAGACCATGACGGACCCTCCATCTTCAAATCGATTTCGCTCCAGAGTACTGGCCTCGGTGTAACGCTTATTCCTTCGACGATAAACCGAGTCCGGCCAGGCCAGACTCCGGCCAGTGACTTGTTTTGTCAGTCCTGTCTGGTCCAGTGACGGTGGGTTTGTGCCCATATGTGATGTTGTTGCCGGTGATGTCTGGTGAGGACCAGCCTTACAACAGGCCTACAAGCTCTCAGTCCAGCCTCTCTCAGCCTTTTGTGGACAGTCTGAGGACTGATGGAGGGATTGTGCATTCCTGGTGTAACTTGGGCAGTTGTTGCCACCCTGTACCTGTCCCGCAAGTGTGCTGTTCAGATGTACTGATCCTGTGAAGGTGTTGTTACACGTGGTCTGCCATTACGAGGACAATCAGCTGCCCGTCTGGTCTCCCTGTAGTGCTGTCTTAGGCGTCTCACAGTACAGACATTGCAATTTATTACCCTGGCCACATCTGCAGTCCTCATGCCTTCTTGCAGCATGCCTAAGGCATGTTCACGCAGATGAGAAGGGACCCTGGGCATCTTTCTTTAGATTTTTTCCAGAGTCAGTAGAAATGCCTCTTTAGTGTCCTAAGTTTTCATAACTGTGACCTTAATTTCCTACCGTCTGTAAGCTGTTAGTGTCTTAACGACCACCATGCATGTTCATTAATTGTTTATGGTTCATTGACCAAGCATGGGAAACAGTGTTTAAACCCTTTACAACGAAGATCTGTGAAGTTATTTTTACGAATTATCTTTGAAAGACAGGGTCCTGAAAAAGGGATGTTTCTTTTATTTTTTTATTTTTTTGCTGTTTACATACAGTTGAAGTCGGAGGTTTACATACACCTTAGCCAAACACATTTAAACTCAGTATTTCACATGATGCCATCTATTTTGTGAAGAGCACCAGTCCCTCCTGCAGCAAAGCACCCACACAACATGATGCTGCCACCCCCGTGCTTCACGGTTGGGACAATGTTCTTCGGCTTGCAAGCCCCCCCCCCCCCCTTTTCCTCCAAACACAACGATGGTCATTATGGCAAAATAGTTTCTGTTTGGCCACATTTCTCCAAAAAGTACGATCTTTGTCCCCATGTGCAGTTGCAAACCGTAGTCTGGCTTTTTTATGGCGGTTTTGGAGCAGTGGCTTCTTCCTTGCTGAGCGGCCTTTCAGGTTATGTCAATATAAGACTTGTTTTACTGTGGATATAGATACTTTCGGAACTGTTTCCTTGTGATACAGTGAATTATAAGTAAAATAATCTGTCTGTAAACAATTGTTGGAAAATGACTTGTGTCATTCACAAAGTAGATGTCCTAACCGACTTGTCAAAACTATAGTTTGTTAACAATACATTTGTGTAGTGGTTGAAAAACAAGTTTTAATGACTCCAACTTAAGTGTATGTAAACTTCAGACTTCAACTGTATATAAATACACACACACACTACCGTTCAAAAGTTTGGGGTTACTTAGACATTTTCCCGGAGTCGCCTCTTCACTGTTGGCGTTGAGATTGGTGTTTTGCAGGTACTATTTAATGAAGCTGCCAGTTGAGGACTTGTGAGGCGTCTGTTCCTCAAACTAGACACTAATATACTTGTCCTCTTGCTCAGTTGTGCACCGGGGCCTCCCACTCCTCTTTCTATTCTGGTTAGAGCCAGTTTGCGCTGTTCTGTGAAGGGAGTAGTCACAGCGTTGTACGAGATATTCAGTTTCTTGGCAATTTCTTACATGAAATAGCCTTCATTTCTCAGAACAAGAATAGACTGACGAGTTTCAGGAGAAATGTCTTTGTTTCTGGCCATTTTGAGCCTGTAATCGAACCTACAAATGCTGATGCTCCAGATACTCAACTAGTCTGAAGAAAGCCAGTTTTATTGCTTCTATAATCAGAACAACATTTTTCAGCTGTGCTAACATAATTGCAAAAGGGTTTTCAAATGATCAATTGGCCTTTTAAAATGATCATCTTGGACTAGCTAATACAACGTGCCATTGGAACATAGGAGTGATGTATTCTGATAATGGGCCTCTGTACGCCTATATAGATATTCCATTAAAAATCAGTCGTTTCCAGCTACTATAGTAATGTACAATGTCTACACTGTATTTATGATAAATTTTATGTTATTTTAAATGGACAAAAAAAATCATTTTCTTTCAAAAACAATGACATTTCGAAGTGACCCCAAACTTTTGAATGGTTGTGTATATCAATCAATCAAATGTATTTATAAAGCCCTTTTTTACATCAGCCAATGTCACAAAGTGCTGTACAGAGACCCAGCCTAAAACCCCAAACAGCAAGCAATGCAGATGTAGAAGTACGGTGGCTAGGAAAAACTCCCTAGAAAGGCTGTAACCTAGGAAGAAGCTTAGAGAGGAACCAGGATCTGAGGGGTGGCCAGTTCTCTTCTGGCTGTGCCGGGTGGAGATTATAACAGAACATGGCCAAGATGTTCAAACGTTCATAGATGACCAGCAGGGTCAGATAATAATAATCACAGTGGTTGTAGAGGGTGCAACAGGTCAGCACCTCGGGTAAATGTCAGTTGGCTTTTCATAGCCGATCATTCAGAGTTAGAGACAGCAGGTGCGGTAGAGAGAGAGTCCAAAACAGCAGGTCCGGGATAAGGTAGCACGTCCGGTGAACAGGTCAGGGTTCCATAGCTGCAGGCAGAACAGTTGAAACTGGAGCAGCATGACGAGGTGGACTGGGGACAGCAAGGAGTCATCAGGCCAGGTAGTCCTGAGGCATGGTCCTAAGGCTCAGGTCCTCCAAGAGAAGTGAGAGAATGAGAGAGAAAAGGAGAGAGAGAGAATTAGAGGGAGCGTACTTAAATTCACACAGGACACCGGATAAGACAGGGGAAATAATCCAGATATAACAGACTGACCCTAGCCCCCCGACACGTAAACTATTGCAGCATAAATACTGAGCTCTATTTGGGTACACATGAAAAGTGTTTTTAACATTTTGTTGGATTTACTAACGAGTGGTGAGTGGCTGGGAATCTTACACAAATCTTGTACAACCATATTGTTAGAATATAGAGTAGACTGTTCAATCTCTTTAATGAAATCAATCATTTTTCTTAAATGATTGAAGATGAAATATAGTAGTGTTTTTCCTTTGCCCCTGAAAGCAAGCACATCATTTGGTTCTAAGATGAAGCATCTTAATTGGGCTAATTAGAACCATAGGATAGTTCTAACGATTAACTTAGCCTTAAGATGTTTTTCGGAAACCAGGCCCAGAACAGAACAAAAGACAGTACAGCATAAAGAAGCACATTTGTAGGCAATGTCATAGCGACGTTGGCTAGCAAAGCTCATGCATAGAAACACGACAAGTCTAGCGATCGTCTCGTGCCAAACTGAGCATGTGCAGGCCTTCAAATCAATGGCACTCCTATATAAAGTTGTTTTTGACAAAAATGTCAGTTTGCACATTTCACGAGGTTGGAGTAATAACATGCGGTGGTGTAAAGTACTTTATGTAAAAAATAGTTTAAAGCTGGGGCGCAACTTTGGTTTTAAAAGTAGGGGGGACATAGTTATTACATAATTATTACTCCAGACAGCCTACCCGACCACTCGGAGGCGTCCGCATGGTCCTAAACCACACCGTTGCCTCGTTTTGTATCACAATGGCAAAACTAGGAGGGACAAAAATGCAATTTCGGAATGTGGGGGGGACATGTCCCCAGTGAAAGTTATGACCCTGCTTTAAAGTACTACTTAAGTAGTTTTTGGGGTATCTGTACTTTACTATTTATATTTTTTGACAACTTTTACTTCACTTACATTCCTAAAGAAAACAATGTACTTCTTACTCCATACATTTTCCCTGATACCCAAAGTACTCGTTATATTTTGAATGCTTAGCAGAAATGGACCAATTCACACACTTATCAAGAGAACATCCCTGGTCATCTATACTGCCTCTGATTTGGCGACTCACTAAACACAAATGCTTTGTTTCTGAATAATGTCTGAGTGTTGGAGTGTGCCCCTGGCTATCCGTAAATTTTAAAACACGAACAATTGTGCCATCTGGTTTGCTTAATATAAGTAATTTGAAATGTATTTATTTTATTTTTATTGAACCTTTATTTAACTAGGCAAGTCAATTAAGAATCAATTCTTATTTACAATGACGGCCTTCCCCGGCCAAATGGTAACCCGGACGACTCTGGGCCAAATGTGCGCCGCCCTTTGGGACTCCCAATCATGGCCGGTTGTGATACAGCCTGGAATCGAACCAGGGTCTGTAGTGACACCTCTAGCACGGAGATGCAGTGCCTTAGAACTGCAATCTGGTTTCCGCTCAGGTAATGGATGTGTCACTGCAACCTTAAAGGTCCTCAATGATGTCACCATTGCACTTGATTCTAAGCAATGTTGTGCTGCTAATTTTATTGACTTGGCCAAAGCTTTTTGAATCGGTAGACCATTCCATTCTTGTGGGCCGGCTAAGGAGTATTGGTGTCTCTGAGGGGTCTTTGGCCTGGTTTGCTAACTACCTCTCTCAAAGAATGCAGTGTATAAAGTCAGATCTACAAATCTTCTGTCTCAGCCACTGCCTATCACCAAGGGAGTACCTCAAGGCTTGATCCTAGGCTCCACGCTCTTCTTAGTTTACATCAACAACATAGCTCAGGCAGTAGGAAGCTCTCTCATCAATTTATATGCAGATGATACAGTCTTATACTCAGCTGGCCCCTCCCCGGATTTTGTGTTAAATGCTCTACAACAAAGCTTTCTTAGTGTCCAACAAGCTTTCTCTACCCTTCACCTTGTTCTGAACACCTCCAAACAAAAGTCCTGGGGTTTGGTAAGAAGAATGCCCCTCTCCCCACCGGTGTGATTACTACCTCTGAGGGTTTAGAGCTTGAGGTAGTCACCTCATACAAATACTTGGAAGAATGGCTAGATGGTACACCGTCCTTCTCTCAGCACATATAAAGCTGCAGGCTAAAGTTACATCTAGACTTGGTTTCCTCTATCGTAATGGCTCCTTTTTCACCCCAGCTGCCAAACTAACCCTGATTCAGATGACCATCCTTCCCATGCTAGATTACAGAGACATAATTTATAGATCGGCAGGTAAAGGTGCTCTTGAGCAGCTAGATGTTCTTTACCATTCGGCCATCAGATTTGCCACCTCCTTATAGGACACATCACTGCACTCTTATACTCCTCTGTAAACTGGTCACCTCTGTATACCCGTCGCAAAACCCACTCCACTGGTTGATGCTTATTTATAAAACCCTCTTAGGCCTCACTCCTCCCTGTCTGAGAGATCTACTGCAGCCCTCATCCTCCACATACAACACCCGTTCTGCCAGTCACATTCTGTTAAAGGTCCCCAAAGCACACACATCCCTAGGTCGCTTCAGCTAGCGACTGGAAGGAGCTGCAACAAACACTCAAACTGAGCAGTTTTATCTCAATCTCTTCATTCAAAGACTCAATCATGGACACTCTTACTGACATTTGTGGCTGCTTTGTGTGATGTATTATTGTCTCTACCTTCTTGACCTTTGTGCTGTTGTCTGTCCCCAATAATATTTGTACCATGTTGTGTTGCTACCATGTTGTTGTTATATTGCTAACATGCTGTGTTGTCATATGTTGCTGCCTTGCTATGTTTTTGTCTTAGGTCTCTCTTTATGTAGTGTTGTGTTGTCTCTCTCGTCGTGTGTGTGTTTTGTCCTATATTTATATTTGATTAATTTTTTATGTTTTATCCGCAGGAGGTCTTTTGACGGGTTTGGCCAGGGTAGGCCGTCATTGTAAATAAGAATTTGTTCTTAAACTGACTTGCCTTGTTAAATAAAGGTTAAATTATAAAAATTATAAAAAAAGACAGCTGCGGCACTCGGGAAATTATGTATACTTATTACTTTTGATACTAAAGTTAAAAAAATTCAATTACATTTACTTCTGATACTTAAGTTTACTTAAAACCAAATACTTTTAGACTTTTTCTCAAGTAGTATGTTACTGGGTGACTTTCACTTTTGAGTAATTTCCTATCAAGTATGACAATTGGGTAATTTTTCCACCGCTGATAACATGTTCAACTACCTAGGACATTGGCTCGAATCTAGGTTGTGCCTTTAGATTTTGAGAAAACGAACAACTCAGGAAGAACTTTTCACATATCTTATGGACTTCTCATACCCCAAACCCCGGCCTAGTCTGTTTGGTCTGTTTCGTAAGCGTTCCCAGAAGTCTTGCAATATTGCGCCTATGGGTTTAGAAACTCTGTGACATGCGATGACGCGTCCCTGGGTTTAGAAAAGCTACGACCACGTCTTCTTTTTTTTATCTTTTTTTTTTCTTTTTTTTCTTTTTTTTTTTCTTTTTTTTTTTATTAACAACAAATCAATACATAAAGCACATGAGGGAACACAAGCATACATAGATTACAAATAATAGACAATCGAGCTAGGGGGTACAATATCACATTACAATTACACAAGGACCTTAAGGGACATGCATATACTTACAATTCTAACTGCTTTTTTGTTAGTAGAGCATTTAACCGTCTTAAAATACAGTTCAATTTCTTTTTGTAGGGTACGAAAATGTGGTTTTCTGTTTGTAAATTTACATTTGTGTATATGAAATTTGTCTTCCACGTCTTCTTCCCAGAGATGATTGGTCCAGAATGAGGTCACAACCTCCCCCCAGAAAACACTGCGATTGGTTGGTGAAATCATCACATTGGAGGGAAACAATGGCTGAAGTGGTAAATATTTTCCAGGACGTCCAAAAGTAAAGATATCATCGATAAGCCCGTTTAGTGTAGAAAGCAATCTAGCACAAAAGTATGCAAACGAGTCTTTACTAGAGTAGACAGCTAGCTAAAACAATAGCGCGATCTGTGCTAGCATAAGATAGCTAGGTTTACTTGTGCTGCTAGCGTCAATGTTTATTTTCATCATTTGCGTGCTTAATATGCTATGTTTATGCTAAATTCTAACCAAGCCAGCCGCCCCCAACCGGCTGTTTTTGGGCCGATCAAACTAGACATGCTGAGTGAGATGGTTGGTGTATGGCAGGGGTATTCAAATCTTACCTCACGTGGTCCGGACTACTGCTTTGTTTTCTGTTCTACCTGATAATGAATTGCACCCATATCAGTCGCTGATTAGATGGGAAGAATGGAGAAAAAAAGCAAGAGAACTGGCTTCGAGGTCCATATTTTAATTTGAAGGGTGTATGGTGTCATCGATGAAAGTTTGCTAGTTTGTCAAATGTTTACAAGTTTATCCAACTTACAGTAACGTTAATTCAGCATGTAAGGCATTGATCAAAGTTTGTGTGTGTGTGTGTGTGTGTGTGTGTGTGTGTGTGTGTGTGTGTGTGTGTGTGTGTGTGTGTGTGTGTGTGTGTGTGTGTGTGTGTGTGTGTGTGTGATCTCCCCCCCCTTCGTTCAGAATTCTGACAGTGACAGCGACCTTGAGTCGACCGCCCCCGTGAAGCCTCAACCCAAACGGCGTCGTATCATCGACCCCTCGTCGATTACCACCGTGCCTATCTACTCGAACAAGGTGTGGCCCATAGAGATCCTATTAAATGAGTCATATTCCTGTTCCTATTTAATTATTCAAATTCTATGGTGTGAAGCTATTTACTACTCTGCTACTGGCATAGTCAATTCTATTTAAATTTGCTTTAATGATTTTATTGACTGGCAAAGTCTGTGTCTGTGATTCTCTGTATCAGTGTGTTGCCTGAGTGTATCAAAGTAGATTGATCCCATCCACACACATATTTGTATATGTACATCAACTGCTGCAGATGAACAATTGCAAAACTCCCACACAGATGTTTTGCCTTGCCAATGCAACGGGGCTGGGCTATTTGTAAAATCTATTTCATTACCAAATACGGGTCATTTTGTATTTATGTTTGTAGGTGAACAGCAGCTTACAGCTGAATCCAACTCTCTTCGCCTGTGATGTTAACGCAGGTATGAACTACAGACGGACTGACAGAGGCTACTAGTTAATGCTACTAGTTAATTCCTGTTCAATTCCTGTCTGTTGAACTGAACATGGAGTTTGATGGGTGGGTGTAATTTCTGGAACGTTCCAACAAGATTCTGTTACAAAGGTTGCAAGGTTGCCAACCAAGTAGTATGATCAATTCACCTCACCTTCACCTGCCGAATAGGCATCAACTCACCACGTAGCTTATTCTTAATGTTTGTCCAGAGACATTTTTCAGAATAAATGTGGTGAGTAAAAACTTTATGAAATAGCCCACTCCCTACCCGGTATCTTATTCGGCCGCTATACAACTTTCTATGCGTTATTGTTTGACAACCTTGTTATTTACAACGTTTTTGGAACAGATTCCTGTTGGAACGTTCCACAAATTATGCCCACCCAAATTTGATTTCTCTACCTAGGTGACAATGCAGAGGAGGTCAGTTTGTGGGCCAAGTCTCCACCCTCAAAGAAAAAGAAGCCAATCATCATTACCTTGAATGACTCAGAGGATGAGTCTGAGCCAGAGGACAAAGATCCGTGAGTTACTTGCTGCTAAAGGTGTACTCTGCCCTGCTTTCATTTACTGTGTTTACTGTATATGTAGCATGTTTTTGTACTACCCCAGGCAACCAGAAGGTGGCAGTAGTGTATTTAATTTGTATTTATGTACAATATTTCAAGTATGGTTTTAAAGCTGCAATATTTAACTTTTTTGGGGACTTGACCAAATTCACATGTAAATGTGTGTTATAGAGCTGTCATTTTCATGGAAAGCACTGAATCTGTTCTATGTGTACCATTTCTATGCTCCCTGTTCTTAAGTTTTGTTTTTGCGTTTTTTTTACTTTCAGTTTTGCACACCAACTTCAAACCACTGAAAATACAATATTTTTGGTTATGGAAAAGATATTTCACAGCGGTTTAGATGGTACAATGATTCTCTACACTATACTTGCTTATTTTGTCACACAAACTGAAATTAGGCAAACTAATTAGAATTTTAGCAACCAGGAAATAGTGTCCGATTTCTGCAAGTAGCCTTGCATGAGCTTTGGCTTGTGCGAGCCAGAGCGGCTCACAATTCTTAGTGTAGTAACCTCTTCCCCCCCCCCCCCCCACCCTCTAAAATACTCTCTCTCTCTCAGGGTAGACATCCGTTCCCCCTCTCCACCCCCACCTCCAGGCAGCCCTTTTGTCAAAGTATCCAATCGGGCCAATCGAAAGATTCTGTGAGTTGATGTTTTGTCTATGTCCGAGACAGAAATACAATGCCCTTTCAGTAATGCAATTACAATATCATCACCAGTCACTTTATCGGTCTCTCTTACGCCTGTCCCCGGTGGCTCTCTCTTTCTTTCGCTCTCTCTCACTCTCACTCTCAGAGAGATCAACAGAAAGCTAAAGGCTGTGGGCTCTCTCCTCTCTCCCGAGGCCAAGGAGCGGTCTGGACGCCGCGGCTGCCACTCCCCTCCTCTCACCGAGTACGACGATGATGATATCATCCTCGTGTCCCCAAACTCCCGGCCCAGGAGCCAGCCCCTCGCCCCCTCCCAAGATCACAGCCCCCTGACATCCAGAGAGATCGCCCTCAAGTTCCGCAGCCGGACAGACCTCTACAAGATCCCTGTGTTAACTGTAAGAATCAGGAAGAGCACCACTTCCTGTTGTGTCATAGTGATGCTCAAGTGAGTGTGTCGTGATTCAGGTAAAAGATGTAGGTTGTCATTAACAGGTTGGTCCAGGATCGGTTTTGGACATTAACTTCTAGGGGCCAGTTTCCCAGATTCAGAGTAAATCTATTCCTAGACTAAAAATCTCCTTTAACAGAGGATCATCTAGAGGATCAAAGAGGGCTTTTGTGTTCAATTCAGGCTGAATGTATGCTGAACAAAAATATAAATGCAACATGTAGAGTGTTCGTCCCAAAAGATCCCAGAATTGTTTCATACGCACAAAAAGCTTATTTCTCTCAAATGTTGTACACATTTGTTTACATCCCTGTTAGTGAACTTTTCTCCTTTGCCAAGAGAATCCATCCACCTGACAGGTGTGGCATATCAAGAAGCTGATTAAACAGCATGATCATTACACAGGTGCACTTTGTGCTGGGGGGAATAAAAAGCCAATGTGCAATTTTGTCATACAACATAATGCCACAGATGTCTCAAGCTTTGAGGGAGTGTGCAATTGGCATGCTGACTGCAGGAATGTCCACCAGAGCTTTTGCCAGATAATGTAATGTTAATTTCTCTACCATAAGCTGCCTCCAACTTTGTTTTAGCGAATTTGGCAGTATGTCAAACAAACCTCCCAACCACAGACCATGTGTAAACATGCCAGCCCAGGACCTTCACATCTGGCTTCTTCACCTGTGGGAATGTCTGAGATCAGCCACCCAGACAGCTGATGAAACTGAGGAGAATTTCTGTCTGTAATAAAGGCCTTTTGTGGGGAAACACTCATTCTGATTGACTGGACATAGTTCGACAGTGGGTGGGCCTGGCTCACCCACCCAAAGTGGGTGTGCCTATGCCCTTCCAGGCCAACCCATGGCTGCACCCCTACCCAGTCGGGAAATCCATAGTTTAGGGCTTAGTTAATTTATTTATATTGACTAATGTCCTTAAGTGAACTGTAACTCAGTAAAAAATTTGAAATTGTTGCATGTTGTGTTTATATTTTTGTTCAGTAGTTATGAAATTCAATTAGGAAAACTGTTACCTTGGCGACAGTGTAATTTTTATTGCAAGAATCAGGAGACTTCTGAGTGTGCCAGAACTGAGATCAGTTACAGCCGGATGTGAGCATTGTGATGAGTGTGACTGCTTTTTAATCCTGTGCGCCACAAGACTCTCAAAGCCTACTAAGCTAAAGCCTTTGGCGTTATTAACTCGCGGTGCTAACACATGTTTTCTGGTGTCAGGCAAGGTTACTCATCATCACGTTAGCTTAGCTAAGTGAGCCACCGCTACTACACAAGTACACTGGAAGTTTCTTCTAGTTCCTAACTTGAGGCTCTTCATTCCCAGACGGTGCCTCTGAGCAAAGCGGTGGAGCAGCTGTCAGTCAAGCTCAAAGTACCGCCCTCCCGCATCCTGTTACTGAGGAGAGACATAGAGCTTCCTGTCCACTCCACAGCCAATGAGCTGGGCCTGGGCATCGCTGACATCATAGGTGAGATGACTCATAGTGGCGTACATTAGTGGGATGCACACTTGGATGTCTCACACAGTCGTTACAATGGGGAAAGTGTTGCACCTCACCTTCTAATGCAGTGGTTCACAACTGGTGTTGCCTCGGGAAACAAATTGAGCCAGGTTGTCTGAGTCACAACCCAATATTAGCATTGCGTAAAAGAGTGCTTTTGTGCTAGATTGCTTTCTACACTAAACGATGAAATGCTATAGTCGCCAAATCTGGAAAACTATTTTTATGCTATATTGTATGTAAATGTAGCAATTTTATGACAAGGGAACAACATTCCCACCTGTTTCATTGTCAATGATAAAATGTTGACCACATTCTTGATGAAGAATGATAATAAACTGGTTTGAGACTCAAAAATCTACCAAAAATAGTGCTGCTAATAGCTCTATATTGAAAAAATCATAATCTGAGATTGAATTATATATAGATTTTTAAATTCATTATCATTTCTACATACTTTCTAGCTGATTTAAGTCGTTTAAGTTCAGACTGGAGTATAATTTTATTTCATTTTTACAGCCACAAGTTGAGAAACAGTGTTCTAATATAATGCTTCATAATTTAAGGCAGCAACTCCACTCTCAATGTTTGATCACAAACCCTCTTTTCTGTGCTGTTGTTTTAACTTTGCCCTCCCTTCTGTCAGACTGTGTTGTCATAGCAGCAGATGATAAACACGAGTCTGAGCAAAGTGGTGACATGCTCACTGTGCGACTGCAGGCCAAGGAGAAAGGCTCAGCACAGGAATATTCCCTACACAAAGTGAGCATTATCCAATGTTTCTCACAATTAAGAATTTGGGGTTGAGCACAAAGGTGTAAGGTTCAAGGGCAGAGGGAACAAAGCTGTTTGGAGTACAGCCTTGGTCTTAAACTCACCTTTTCTTCTCAACTGTTCATAAAGAATAGAAGGAACACAGTTCATCCTAATTCCCTTACTCTCATTTTCCCCTTCTCTCGCATCTCTCACTCTCTTCCTCAGGATGCCCCCCTGGGCTCCATTCTCTCCCAGTATGTGTCCAGTATGTCCGTGGATGCCAGACGCAAGGTGCGCTTCCAGTTTGACGGGTCAAAGGTCGTCCACAGCCAGACGCCCTCCCAGTTGGACATGGAGGACGGTGATGTCATTGAGGTGTGGGTGTAAACACCTGTGGTATTTTCATAGAGCTGTGGTTTTCAAACCTCTCCTCTGGGATCCCCAGACGTTTCAAAATTGTGTTGTAGCCCTATACTAACTCACCTGATTCACTTAGCCAAGGACTTGATTAGTTAACCATTTTAATCAGGTGTGTTAGCTGATATAGTTAAAATACATGAAACGGCTGGAGGTCCCCAAGGAAATGTTTGAGAACCCCTGTCATAGATGATTTAGTTGTATATGCGATGGACACAACAAACAAAAAAAGGATAGAAAGATGTCCCAGTGCAATGTTCTTTTAAGATGCACTTACTGCACTTGGTCCAAATAAGACTCTTCAATATTGCCACTGTCAATTTATGATTGTTTATTTACAAGATGTGTTTTGAACCGATTTTGAAATAAAAATGTCTCTGTTCAAATGAATGCACTGTAATGTTGTCTGAATTGATTTTAAATGGACCTGTACACTGGTGTGGTGAGAACTCAATCCGTTGGTATATGACAATACGGCACTTATTTCAAAGAGCGTTCCGTAATCATGCCCCAGTGAGCTGAGCTAGGCATGTTTCACTGTGACATGTTTTAGTGTGGAGAAATGCCTCTTGTGGTTATGCCTAGTATGTAGCCTAGTTATGCTAAAATATTTCAGACCAGTGTATTGCAGTTAATTTAATCTTTGACTTAACCACTCAAAAATATTTTACCTATTAACAGTGAAACAACAACCAGTCCCAGACATTTCACAATAGGACATACCAGAGGGGGGCATCATAGTAGTTAGGCTACCTACATTATTGGGATTATATGGTTACCACCAGTGTTTGGAATAGATTGTTGATTAAAAAAAACACCATGGGACGCCTTTTCACACAGATGTATTTGTCAAAGGTCCACGCTGGGTCTGTGTAAACTATGCGATTATATTGGAGACAGGTTTATGGCAGTGAATGTCATCTATTAATTTACTGTTATAGTATTTATAAGTAGCAGCCATATAACAGCAAGGGAAACTAATTGTTCTCACTTTGTAATCGAACATTCAGATTTGTCTGCGTGACTGCCGCTCTTTACCTGAATTGTTAAGATTTTCTTGTGATCACAACTTATTTTGCTCAAATAAAGATGGAAATAAATTGTGTTTCTTTAAAAAGATGGGCTTGGCTGACATGGACTTTTTCCTAGCCTTATTCTCCTTGTGGTTACCCAGCATTGTTGCTTATTTACCAGGTAATAATAAGTGAAAACGAATCAAGGACTGAAGCAATAGACTCAACGAGAGCTTTAAATAAATGCTGTATCTTTGAAAAGCTGGGCCTGGCTGACATGAATCGTACATTAATGGGAAAGGATCCACAGACACAAGAGGCTGATTATCTTTCTGCACATCTCTTTATTTACAATGCTGATTGCCATGGTTAACAAGACATTGAATGCTACCTGAATTGACTCATTGAAGTAACATAAGTAGGCCTACAGTATCACAGCGAGGTTGAACAGGTTGTTTGTGTGTGTTAGTCAGATGATCCAGTGTCCACAACAACACTATTGATTATTATCTAACCCCAGTGCATGTGGTGTACTATGGTCTTAGCCATGCTCTCACTAACCCGCATCTTTTCTCTTTCTCCCTTTCCGGAGGCCCTGAGACTGTCGCTGTCGGTGGGATCGAAGCGTTGGACCGTAACTGATGACACTCTGGCCTGACACCTGGACAAACCTGGCCCAATCTCCCCTGGCCCCCCTCTACCTTCCTGTTGCTGCCTCCACTGGTTCTTTCTTTGTGGATGTATTATTAAACTATTTACTTGTACTATTTGCCAATGAAATGTATTTTGGTTTTGCTATCTATTTAGTGTTCAGTCTCTGGTATCAGTTTCATTGTTGGTCGATTTCCAAGGGAGGTGGTGTTGTAATAAGTCATGTGAGTAAGGGGCGGAAGTTGGATACAATTTCAACATGGCTGCGCCGTGATGATTAAGAGTGCCTAGTTGCGCCTCACAAAAACAGCGTTTTACCTTCGTACGACCAGTTTTTCAGAAATGTTGACGCTGGTGTGTTTTTAGCTAATGCCACAAATCCCCAGAGCAGATCTGACATCAACACAGGACCCGAGACAGATATAAATTCGCGAAGACGCATCAATCCCGACTCATCACTGCGTTGACCAGGTAAACAATGACAAAAAGTAGCTCTGACTCACACAGCCACAAAGCTATTATGGACATATGTTACAAAGTATACGAGAGTCGGTATGATTACACTACTGGGTTGCTAGTTAGGGAATACAGTTGTTACATATTATTAACTAGCTAGCGTACTGACATTGATGACTGACCAAATATGTTAGGTAGCTTTAGTTTTGTAGCTAGCTGGCCAGCTAACAAGGCGATTGGTAATTGTTTACGGTGCCACTGGTTGCTAGCAACAAGCTAACCAATCAACGTCCCATGACTATAGGGTCGGAATAGCTAGCTACATAATTTGCTGTCCAGCAATCACGTAACGATAGCCAGCTAACTTAACGTTAACTACATGTCTACTTCTGCAACCTTACAAAAAACAATGGAACCCTGCTCAAACTAGATCAAATTAATATAGTCAACCATAATTGAAAGAACATCCATTATTTCTTGCATTCACTGTGTGTGTGCGTGCAAACAGTCTGTGATATTATCTAGTTTAACTTGCTAAGTATTTTATTTAGCCATCTGTAAACGGACGATGCATTTTAACCCTCTACTCTAGACATAGTTTTGTGGTTAATTATGCACAGTTTAGCTTGTTGTTTTGAAGAGGATGTTCGTGTATTAGCCTGCCTGTCAGCACAACTTGACCCGACAGTCTGGTGACCAGCTGGAGTTAGTCTTTGTCTGACGTAAAAAAACACTTGAGGAAATGGGGAAAACCATACAGAAACCAGACTCAAGTCGTAACTCATGGTTCTATCTATGGTATCTTTCATTACATGGGTTTCCTCATGTACTCTTTCTAAAAAAGCGTAAATTCTTGCTGATACAAATGCACACACACACACACACACAGTCTTAACACTGCGCACAGACACACACGCACATTCAGACACGTGCTGTCCATGTTCACATGACAGTAAGCTAGTTTCGTTGACGTACATCACAAGACTACATCGCTATACTCCCCCCTTCTCCCACATTATCTCTGACTGTCTTGTTCCCCTGGCTCTAAATGACATTACTTTCCCTTTAGCCAAATAACACAACCACACCACTCAAATTAGCTTTGGTTTTACAATGACACACTTTTGAAATGCAATTTGTGTGTCTGCCATTAATTTCGGTTTTTTTCCTCTTATTTTCCCTCCTTTTTTTTTGCCAGGACTCTTTGCACATGACTTCAATTTAACTCAAGGTGCCTACTTTGTTGAGCCAAAATGACCTCGTCATTCTGTTTCCTTCCTTAATCTCTCCAGCAGCTGTGATGTCTCTAGCCGACCCCACCTCAGACACCACGCCCTTCTTCTCCGATGACAGCGAGGCAGAGGGTTCAGAAGAGCCTGGTGCGGGGCCTAGCCAGCGCCGGGAAGAAGAGCCAGCCAGCGGAGTGTCCAGCTTGAGAGCGGTGTTCACTGTTATTGTCCTGTGTTTCATCAACCTGCTCAACTACATGGACAGGTTCACTGTGGCTGGTATTGACAATCTAACGTTACACCAACATTTACCTAACCCAACGCTCACCTAACATTTCTTTAAAGGGGAGCTACATATCATAAGTGTTTAGAAATAGATCCTCACCTTAAAGCCCCCAAACAGTCAATGTGATTCCCATGTAAAATAGCCTTATGTGTGACTTAAACATCAGTCATAATATATATATATATATTTTTTAAGTAGTTTTTCTCTCATGTCAGACTACAAGGAAGTCTGATAGAGACTGAGTGGGCGGGGAGCTAGTAGGCTGTAGGTGGGGAGCTCACCTTGACTGGCGGTTCTTTTGAAAACGCCTATGTCAAGCAGTGTTTTTTTAGTGAGATTATCTCAAACAAATTTGCTGACACACAAAGCAACTCAAACAACATTGAAATTGCATACAACATCCAATCCTGTCATACGTCATGGTTTCACTTTGGTTATTGTAAACAGCATCAATATAAATGTTGGCTATGTAATTCATCTAGCATGCCCGAATTGAATTGTCTGCACTGTTTATAAAGCTAGCTAGCTAATTCATCTTGGACAATTTCAGTTGAAACTTTACAGGGTGAGGTTTAGGCAGAGTTGCAAAGAAAAATACATATATCAGACTGGCAAATAAAAGATTAAGATGGGCAAAAGAACACAGACACTGGACAGAGGAACTCTGCCTAGAAGGCCAGCATCCCGGAGTCGCCTCTTCACTGTTGACGTTGAGACTAGTGTTTTGAAGGGTACTATTTAATGAAGCTAACAGTAAAGGACTTGTGAGGCGTCTGTTTCTCAAACTAGACACTTTAATATACTTGTCCTCTTGCTCGGTTTTGCACCAGGGCCTCCCACTCCTCTTTCTATTCTGGTTAGAGCCAGTTTGCGCTGTTCTGTGAAGGGACTAGTACACAGAGTTGTATCAGATCTTCAGTTTCTTGACAATGTCTCGCATGGAATAGCCTTAAATTCTCAGAACAAGAATAGACTGACGAGTTTCAGAAGAATGTTATTTGTTTCTAGCCATTTTAAGCTTGTAATTGAACCCACAAATGCTGATGCTCCAGATACTTAACTAGTCTAAAGAAGGCCAGTTTTATGCTTCTTTAATTAGAACAACTAACATAATTGCAAAATGGTTTTCTAATGATCAATTAGCCTTTTAAAATGATAAACTTGGATTAGCTAACACAACGTGCCACTGGAACACAGGAGTGATGGTTGCTGATAATGGGCCTCTGTACGCCTATGTAGATATTCCATTATAACCAGCCGTTTCCAGCTACAATAGTCATTTACAACATTAACAATGTCTACACTATATTTCTGATCAATTTGATGTTATTTTAATGGACAAAAAAATGTGTTAAGTGACCCCAAACATTTGAACGGTCGTGTGTATATTATGATAATTTCAGACAAAGTACAATCATGAATCTGTTTTGCTACGGAAGCATATGCCACTCCTAAAAAGCATGTTGTATTAGACTATCATAACCACAAGATATTATTTGGATAAGTCATTTCTCATATGTCGTAAAACACAGCTTTGTCTCTGTCTTGTTTAGGTGTTCTGCCTGACATTGAGCAGTACTTTGGGATCAATGATGGGAAGTCAGGGCTGCTCCAAACAGTCTTCATTTGCAGCTACATGTTCCTGGCTCCTGTCTTTGGTTACCTGGGCGACCGGTACAACAGGAAGATGATCATGAGTGTGGGCATAGGCTTCTGGTCCATCGTGACACTCGCCAGCTCCTACACGCCCAAAGAAGTGAGGGACACTTCCTAACTATCATTTTCAGCAGGGGTTGGAGCAAAAATTATTTCCCAATCGTTTAGTTCTGAACATAATCATTATATTTTGGGTTCCGATCCACTCTTCCGACCAGCAAAATAAAACCGGGTTGAACCCTAAAAAAGTTACGGTTTATATCATTCCTTTCCGTAGCTTTTTTTTTTTTTTTTTGCAGAGCAGCACCAGAATTTAGAAATAAAAACACGTCTTACCTTTTTGTAGTTAATAAATCCAATGTGAAACGTGACCTATAGTATCCTTAACTAGCATTGAAAAGGTTAACGTTACTCCATTATTCTCTTATTAAAAATCTCTTCTTTAAAAAAAAATACTTAATTTTTTTTTTTATCTCTCCCTGATTACCCTTGTAACGTCAGTTAGACTATACTTCCGAGGGGCAGGTTGGCTATACACACCATTGTAGCTGGCCGAGATGTCTTTCATAGCCTACAGATGAATTCGCGCCTACTCCCTGCGCGCACGGTAGACCTACCGTAGGCGATCGCCTTTTGTTGGTAATTCATTGAATGCCACAAAATAATAACCTGTTCATATTTACCCTATAAACAGTGACTTAACTTACTTTTGATATTACCCTAATAAAGTTAAGAACCTTTTGTGAAGGTATGGTATGGCTATTATTAGGCTTAGCTACAGCAGGCCTACGAAGGCAGTGCGCACAGACACTCTGACTGACAGTTGACCTTGAGATGAGGAATGTTTTAGGCCTTCCAGAGTTACTCCTATAATCGAATAATGTAATAATTCTATAAAATAGATTTGGATCGAAAATGAACGAATTCGCCTCCTGTACGCGTATATCTGTATAGGGAGTTGTAGCCATTTGACAAGTACCGGCAAATCTCTCTTTCTCCCGGTCTCTCTAGGGCTAAGCCTAAGCTTGGCTCCTTTAAATAATATATATTCATATTTTTTAAAATGCATAGTTCTGTGAACACCTAGGTCTATATGCATGCAATGGCCAGATGCATCTATTGCTCAAATCTCCGACCCGTGAGGTAGACAACTATTGTTTCAGGAAAGTAAAAAATAATGGACTATAAAGTTTGGAATATGTCGGAACACAACAAATTGTTTGTTTGTAATTTGTTTTAAGGACATGTAACTGTGGATGGTTTGGCCAATATTGCTTGTTTATTGATGGTGCTGGCTGCGCCCAGTTGGAGAATTCTTTCTCTCGGATCCAAACCAGCATGTGTCTGTTTTCCTCAGTACTTTTCAGAATGGCTCCGATTGACCTTTGGTCCATTCGGAAGGGGTCTCCGTTTTTGTAAAATAAATGTATGCTTATTTGGTCGGGTGGGAAAGCCACGGATCCATTTCGGGACGAATCCAACTTTTTGGACATGTGAAGACCTCTAGTTCCAAAACCCGGTTCTCATACAGTGTATATGAATTGACATCAAACTATCCGTCTGTGTGTGTGGCAACTCCTAAGCTCTCTCTGTCTGCCTGCCTGTCTGTCCTTGTGTGAAGAGATGTGAGCTAGAGTAAAGCTGGAGTACATTTTAAAGCTCCCGTCTCCACCGAATTATGTAAATTCGTCTTCAGTTTTAATGCTGCCCATTTTTTGAATAACCTGCATCTTGATTCCCTGGTGGCAGTTTGAGTTTAATGTTGAATATGTTAAATAAGAATGCCATTTTTAAATGTAAAAAATGGAGCAGTGGTCTAAGGCACTGCAACACAGTGTTTAAGGCATCACTACAAACCCGGGTTCGATCCCAGGCTGTGTCAGAACCGGCCATGACCGTGAGTCCCATAGTTCGCCCACAATTGGCCCAGCGTCGTCTGGGCTAGGGGAGAGTTTGGCCTGGGGGTCTTTACTTCGCTCATCGCGCTCTAGTGACTCCTTGTGGTGGGCTGGGCGCCTGCAGGCTGACTTCGACTTTTAGTCCAGTTGAATGGTGTTTCCTCCGACACATTGGTACTGCTGGCCTCCGGGTTAAGTGGGTGGGTGTTAAGAAGCGTGGTTTGGCGGGTCATGTTTCAGAGGACTCGACCTTCGACCTCTCCCGAGCCCTTTGGGGAGTTGCAGTGTGAATGTGTTGTCCTCAGGGCACCATTGAAAATGAGACCCTGGTCTCAATAGGCTCCCCTAATTTTAAATGAAAGTTAAATCTTAACCTGAAGGCATGTTCTTTTCTTCCTCCTCTCCCACATTCCTCCTGTCAGTATTTCTGGCTCCTGTTGTTGACGCGTGGCCTGGTGGGGGTTGGGGAGGCCAGTTACTCCACTATCGCCCCAACCATCATCGCTGACCTGTACATCAAGGAGAGGAGGACGCAGATGCTCTCTGTCTTCTATTTCGCCATTCCAGTGGGCAGGTGAGGTCATAGAACATAATAGAACATAGTAATGAATACATCTGTGTCCATCTTTGTTATTGGTCTTGGCTTATGTGATAGGAGGAGCGAATTGTGTGGTGAATGTTTGTTCCATTGTCCTTCCTTCCTCAGTGGTCTGGGCTACATCGTGGGGTCAAAGGTTGATGACTTGGCAGGGGACTGGCATTGGGCCCTGCGGGTGAGTTAACTAATCCCTGAGCTTTTGGATATTATACCTCTCAACACAAACGTTACTCTAAATACATGCACTTTCAACCATAAAGGGAATAATACACTGTAATACAAACATGCATATAAGCATGGTGGTACCTTTCATCTAACTCTTAAATTCAATGTGTCCATGTTTTAGTTACATCAATTATGCCATTTAAAATGGTGTCCCCCCCCCCCCCAGGTGACTCCTGCATTAGGACTGGTAGCGGTGGTGTTGCTGCTGTTCGTGGTGAAAGAGCCAAAGAGGGGTGCTATCGAGGCCCGACCGGAGCACACACTCCAAAGGACCAGCTGGCTGGGTGACATGAAGGCTCTTTGCAGGAAGTATGTCCGCCATCACAAGCCCAGTGTCAAATGATATCCCTCTGTAGAGCACTACCTTTGACCAGAGCTGAGTATCCTATCACATCCTATTTTCTATATTGTGCACTACTTTTGACTGGAGTTGCGTCTGAAATGACACCCATGTTCCCTATAATAGTCCACTATGTTTTGACCATATCTCTATAGCTCTGTATTCATTTCACAATTCTAATGCATCTTTGGTCCTATAGAATAGTTATCAAAACAATATCTTTGTGTGTGTCTGTGTGCAGCCCCAGCTTTGTGCTGTCTACGTTTGGCTTCACGGCAGTGGCCTTTGTGACTGGCTCCTTGGCACTCTGGGCCCCGGCCTTCCTCTTCAGAGCTGCTGTCTTCACCGAAGGGAGGCCCCCCTGCGTTAAGGGGCCATGCGACACCTCCGACAGGTAACACACAGACATCTGATAGGGAACACACACACACACACACACCGACATCCAACAGGTGACACACAGGAAGTAGGCGCTGAACAATGACACTTTATAATCAGTCAGGATGTTAAGGTATCATCAGGATCACAGGATAAGATTGAATCAGCACAACATCGTTGCCACTACTACACTCGACTCCTGATGACTGCAACGGCTTGAGATGACCGTAGGAGTCAGTGAATAGAGAGCAGCAGTAGAGAATAGACATCAAACTTTTGCCTTAAAAGGAATCCAGTTTATCAGGAAATTGTCAAAACCTCACACAAAAAAACCACACATGAGTCAGCAAGGGTAAACAAATGTCTCCCATGGAATGAATTGTTATGAACCTTCTCTCACTCTCTCCCTTCCCAGCCTATACTTTGGCATCATCACAGTTGTGTCGGGGATCCTGGGCGTGGCCAGTGGTGCAGAGGTCAGTAGGAGACTGAGGTTGAGGACGCCGAGGGCTGACCCCCTGGTGTGTGCTCTAGGACTCCTCCTCTCAGCTCCCTTCCTCTACCTCGCCATCGTCTTCGCTCAGGCCAGCCCCATCGCCACATACGTAAGTCAACACCCATCTCTCTCTCTCTCTGTGTGGCCGTGTCTGAATACTTGCGTTCTCAATAGTAGGCATTTTGGGTATGGACAATTCCACTTAGATTTGAGTTGCCTTTTATTGTCCCCAGTACAAGGTGTAATTAACATGCTGTTTATTCAGCTTATTCATATGCCACACCAGTCAGGTGGGTGGATTATCTAGGCAAAGGAGAAATGCTCATTAACAGCTATGTAAACAAATTTGTGCACAAAATTTGAGAGATACGCTTTTTGCACGTCGGGAACATTTCTGGGATCTTTTATTTCAGCTGATGAAACATGGGACAAGCACTTTAAATGTTGCGTTTATATTACTGTTCAGTATACATGCTTTACTTTCTCAGACAATTAGCTTTCATTTGGACACCTAATCTGATATGCTCCTAGGAACTTCTTGTTTGGTCCTTTTACCTGGAAATGACCATGTGCTAAGAGAGGTGAAATGTAGAAAATCTAGTTTGGTTTATACTAATTTCGGCTTTTCATCTAGTAGAATTTGCGACACAATATTGAGGGAGAGAATCGCTAGTGTTTGACGACAGCTGATACTCAGATATAGTGCCAAAATAAACAAATGGCGGTATACAATTCTTATTTACCATGATGGCCTACCCCCGCCAAACCCTCCCCTGACCCGGACGATGCTGGTCCAATTGTGCACCGCCCTATGGGACTCCCGATCACGGCCGGTTGTGATACAGCCCGGGATCGAACCAGGGTCTGTAGTGATGCCTCTAGCACTGAGATGCAGTACCTCAGACCACAGTGCCACTTGGGAGCATGTGTTGCTATCGGCATTCGATTTTTCTGAACAGGATGTAAATAGAATGTAGTATAATTAGTATGCAGTTTTAGTAAGACAGATTTTGGACACAGCCCGTCTTTCTCTCACACACACACACACGTGCACATGCTTTCCTCTCTGTTGCCGTTGTATCCCCAGTGTATGGTAATAGTAATGGTGGTCTAACCAGTTTTTTTTGTGTGTGATCAGGTGTTTATCTTCCTGGGAGAGACCTTCCTGTCTATGAACTGGGCCATCGTAGCGGACATCCTGCTGGTGAGTTCAGATGCATAACAATCCCCTATCTAAACGCAAGGCGGTTGTGCCCTATTCAATCAATGTCCATATACAGATGTTTCTCGTCAAATTAGTGTGATCTGTATAGAGCCCTGTTTCCCAACTCCAGTCCTCGAGTATCCCCAACAGTACACATTTTTGTTGAAGTCCCAGACAAAACTCACCTGGTGTGCTTGTCCGGGGCTACAAAAAAAATGTGTCCTAGCTGGATATAATGGAATTGGTTTCTGTTGAGGAATTTAGATCATGCCAAGACAGTGTAACTCTTTAGTGCACGTGTTTGACCTTCCAACCTCAAGGTTACCTTTGTATTGTGCCGATTTGATAAGATATGAAAAAACGTTTGCTAATTATCTTCTACCTCCCCTCTATCTCCCCCCCACTCTTCCTCCATCTTTCTCAGTACGTGGTGGTCCCCACGCGTCGCTCCACGGCTGAGGCCTTCCAGATCGTTCTCTCTCACCTGCTTGGAGATGCTGGGAGTCCTTATCTCATAGGCGTGGTATGTCTCGTGATTGTTATCACACACACACACACATACTACCGTTCAAAAGCTGGGGAGTACACAGCGTTGTACCAGATCTTCAGTTTCTTGTCAATTTCTCGCATTGAATAGCCTTCATTTCTCAGAACAAGAATAGACTGACGAGTTTCAGAAGAAAGTTCTTTGTTTCTGGCAGTTTTGAGCCTGTAATCGAACCCACAAATGCTGATGCTCCAGATACTCAACTAGTCTAAAGAAGGCCAGTTTTATTGCTTCTTTAATCATAACAACAGTTTTCAGCTATGCTAACATAATTGCAAATGGGTTTTCTAATGATCAATTAGCCTTTTAAAATAATAAACTTGGATTAGCTAACACAACGTGCCATAGGAACACAGGAGTGATGGTTGCTGATAATGGGCCCATGTATATATTCCATAAAAAATCTGACGTTTCCAGCTACAATAGTCATTTACAACATTAACAATGTCTACACTGTATTTCTGATCAATTTGATGTTATTTTAATTGACAAACAATTAGCTTTTCTTTCAAAAACAAGGACATTTCTAAGTGACCCCAAACTTTTGAAAGGATATATACATACACACACACACACACACACATGTACATACCTACACTTTTGATACACACACACACTTGTCTAAAGAAACAGAGTACGATCCTCATTTACTGTGTAACATCTCTTCCTCCATCCATCCATCAGGTGTCAGACTCTCTGAAGCAGACTGACTCGTACCTATGGCAGTTCCGCTCCCTGCAGCTCTCCCTCCTCACCTGCTCTTTTGTGGCAGTTGGGGGCGGGGCTTTCTTCCTGGCTACCGCCCTCTTCATCGAGAAGGACCGCCAACGTGCCACAAACTACGCACCCTCAGGTGAGAGGCTAAACTTGGAGTTACGTTTTTGCGCATGAGCCTCTGGTGAAGCCATGAATGCATGCAAAGTAGTAAAATTCAATGAGGGGCCTTTAAAAAAAAACTAAAATCTCTTATTTTACCAGGTAAGTTGACTGAGAACACCTTTTCATTTACAGCAATGACCTGGGGAATAGTTCTAGGGGATGAATAAGCCAATTGAAAGCTGGGAATGATTTGGTGGCCATGATTGTATGAGGTCCAGATTGGGAATTTAGCCAGGACATCAGGGTTTACAACCCTACAGTAAGTACCATGGGATCTTTACTGACCACAGGGAGTCAGGACACCCATTTAGTGTCCCATCTGAAAGACGGCACCCTACGTAGGGCAATGTCCCCAATCACTGCCCTAGGGTATTATATATTTATTTTAGACCAGAGGAAAGTGTGCCTCCTACTGGTCCGCCAACACCACTCCCAGCAGCATCTGGTCTCCCATAACAGGGCCAACCAGGGCTAACCCCGCTTAGCTTCAGAGGCAAGCCTGCAGTGGGATGCAGGGTACTATGCTGCTGGCCCAACACTGTTGCTCCTGCTAACTACAGATATGTGAGAGTGAGCATTGAGAGACTAACAATAGTTGAGAGCAACCAAAGATGAGACCGGTCGTGATGAGTCTACAGACCACATGTGATGTTAGCAGAGAGAGGCTAGCAACAGTTACAAGAAACTGCCAGGGCACATTCTGCTCATCTTGATAATCAATATACAATGCTTTAATTGTACTGCATGTTCTTTCCTTGACAGATGATGAACCAATTGTTGTACCCAAGAGCGGCAGGTCCACGAGGGTGCCAGTGTCCAGTGTTTTGATTTGAGGAGATAAAAGGGGCTTTGGAGGCTCCTGTGGAAGATGCTGCACCCTGATTGGTCCCTATTTGTGACCAATCGTGCAGCAGTGTTTTTACGACTAGGGTCTTTGATTGGACAATGCCCTATGCAGAGACTTTTATTTATTATTTGTAACATTTGATGTGATATGGTTTTTAATACCTTTATCTGCTGAGGAACACGGCAGAGTCAGAGCTGCCAAACCTTCCGCTCATAATTTCCTGGTGTTTTTGTAGTCACCAACAAGATATTCCACTTCTGATTGGCGTCACATATTGGCATGACAATATGAGACATAGTGACTTATGAGAGATGTATGCAGACTAGTAAACAGGAAGTCAAAGAGCCACATCAATGGAAGGCTAACCTCTGTGGCTGGAAGAGGTGACCAGATAGAAGAAAGAGGGAGCTTTAGAGGTGAAGCAACTTCTTTACCTGAGGGAAAGAAGGAAGCAGAAAAGCCTTTTTTGCGTTCTGATTGTGTGCACCCCCGTTATATGTCCTGTTGAAGCCAATGTGTCACAGGGTCACAGATAGGGGTGTCACTCTTAGACAGACACTCATCCTTTACTCCACAGGGACTATATCTCCACGGTAGAGACCTCTGGAAAACCGCCAGGATATTTTTCACCCAGCGCTCTGAGTGGTAACCACTACATCCCTACTACTGCTGCTGTGCTTATTGCTTGGGTCTGAAACACAGAGCTCTGATTGGCCACGGAATAACTACGGCCGGCCCATATCAAAGCCATTCCAACCAGTGCTGTCATCCTCCCGTCAACAAACTAAGACTGTAAATATGATGCTTGTCCGTTCAGTGTAACCACATACTACATACAGTATCAGACTGAGAAAAGGGAGTTTGCAGGCACAGGCCAGAGGTACCTGCATTGGACTTCAAACCCACCGATCAGTTGTTGCATTTTTAACAGATTAAGCCTAATCATGCTTGTTCTGTTTTTAAACCCGTTTGGTATATTATAATAATAATAACACTAGATTTGTCCCTCAGCGACCTAGAACGTGGTGGAGGGACAAATGTATGTTTCAGACAGGTCCAGAAGGTAATCTATGGTTTAAGACCTTTTTATTTTCTTCTTATAATTTTTTTTATTAGTAATTACTGGTGTTTTTATGGAATGATCTTGGGAGGTCAGGTGCACTTTGGGGTTTTGTGACCTCCTATAGAGGCACTGATGTCACAACGACCAGGAGATCAAATCAGGTCTATTACAGAGTGTACATTTCTTAGTTGTCTGAGGAAAATGAATATCCCTTTTTTAATGAAGGCGATTGTTACGTTCTTAAAAAAAAAGAAGGGTTATTTTGGAAAGTGAATCCTTAAAATAATTAGTTAAAGTTGCTAGTTGTTAACCTGATTTGAATTTGATGTAACCTTTCGTTGAAACATTAAACGATGAGAATGAACCGTTGATGAGATGACTCCTGGAATGATTTCGCTATGTATCTGCGCAGATGTCACTTAGTGCTTTGCAGAGGTGATAAATGTGTGTCTTTGAAGCTTGGATCCTGTAAGCCCATAGCCACGCTTTAATGAAGGGTTGTATACTCTGCTGCACAAATACACCAAGTGCAGCTGTAACCTCTCATTCAGCCTTTCTACACCTTTCCCTCTCTTGTCTCCTCTGACCTCCCTCTCACTTATTCCTCCCTTTTTTTTCAGTTATCTACAGTCTCTCTCTTTGCTGGAGAGTGAGAGAGGAGCTCACGGCTTCCTTCTGTTGGTGTGGTTTCCTGGGGGGAGGGGGAGCGAGGTAAAGCAAGTCGCTTGTGCAACGTTCACACTATTCAATCGTAACGCTGCTGTGAAACTGTGTCCAGAGCAGTTTGACATTTCTGAGTTCTTCTGAGAACTAGCGTCTTCTCAGAGGCTCTGGCAGTTAAACCAGGATGGTAAGCACTAAACGCTACCACAGAGGCACCCGGCAGCCATTTTATAAGTGTGGGTGCCATGCCAACCAGCTTTTCTGATGGCGGACTGCTAGAGGAGCATCTATAGTGGTGGAAACATTTCCCCTAAAATGATTCTGGAGAGAATAATATTGACTACACTGATTAAGATGGAAACACACACAGTGCTATAGGAGGCACCTGTCATGATTTGCCATTCCATGTCTGTCATACACTTTATCTAACTGACATTTGAGTTGACTTTCAGATTCTACATCCCTGACTCAAAAATAATGCATTATTACTGACAGCTCAAGTATTAGTTGACTGTAACTGATTATTGACTCGCATGGACCAAATGATAGCCAAGCGTCTGAATGTTGGCCACTTCTTATGCTGTTCTCACTGTTCCCTCTACAGCATAAACATTGGTCCAAATACAGACCCTTGGGGTACCCCGTCGTGGGATTTTGATTTAGATCTATAGGATGGTACATCTTTTGAACCATGAACTGAACATTTGTCAGTCCCTGTATTTTAATGTGCCTTTCAGGTCTCTCCGAGAAAGGTAGCGAGAAGGAGGCGATAAGATCAGAGGTGCGGTGGTGGGGAGAGGTGATCTGAAACAACATTGTGAGAATGCTAGAAAAGACACATTGGGGGAGGCTGAGATGACAGCAGGGTAGGAGAGTTGATGAGAAGAGTGAGGGAGGAAGGGAAGGAGGAGGTGACTGAACAGGTCATGCAGACCAAAAGGTGCATCGCGGAAGGCACCAATGTCAAGCTGCTATAGTCAAGGTTCCTTACAGTTAACTGAAAGGGAGGGAACTCAAGAGTGAACAAAAAGAACAGCTAGGAAGAGTTACATGTGGTAGGATAGGGATTTGAGCAACAGACAGAAGATCAGATGCATCCAAAATGGTGCATCTCAGTGTAGCTGACGACTGAGCTGGTCTAGGGATTGGATTGGGGTCAACTCGGCCCGGAACTCGACCTCCGGTTTAGAACCAGTTTCATTGACCACCTGGCAGATCATCAGCAACCTACGACCTAACGCTCTGTTGGAAATCTACACAACACATGCTGGTAAGAACTCCCTCCACTGATTGACTCCTACTTTATGCCTAGTTTCTTAACCTCTAGGTTAGTAGAGAATAAGCTAGAAGTGAAGAAGTAACTTGTTGATTTATTCACCTGGGTTGGGGTCAACCAGAAAGTAAACCAAATTCCACATTTTCCACTGTGAAAAGTATTGGAGTTTCAGTGTACTACTGGAATTGACCCCATCCCTGGTACTCAACAATGTTGATTAACCTACTATGAATTCAGAATGGAGACATGCTCACAATGTTATAGATATAAATTACTTTATGACTGAATCTGAATGTTCTTCAACGTCATGGCCACCTGCACAGGGCCCAGGTTTTCTGAACTCCTCAGGTTCAGCAGCTCTGTACTTTACCACCTAACTGGGTCTGAGCTAGCCCTTCAGATCAGCCGTCCCTCGCTCCCCCTCTCTCTCCCTCAAATCTAGACCAGTCTGAATTTGGCATAAAAGTCACCCTCCTCATGGCTCTCTCCAGGAGGAGTGTCGTGACACAAAATGCCAGCCCTATGGTACCACAACATAGTGTCATTGTAGTCGTGTCTGTTCTTGAGGTAGTCTTATTTTATGTGTCAGTGTTGCATGGAGTTTTATGTGCCACGGTACTGTAGATATTAGGTGACATACAGAAAGGTGTGTGATTTACACATACAGTGTGTTAAGAGTGTGCTGGTATTGTCTAACTTTTTAAAATGCAGGAAATCCATTTCCTGGCGTTCGGAAGCTGAACTGAACCGCTGATAGTGATAGTTAGCAAGAAAGTTAGAGACGGCGTGTGTGAAATGGAGAATCAAAAACCACAAGAAAGGAAAATGACATGATGATTTAACAATGACAACCACATTCCTATTCAGAGGTGATATTTTTCAAAAATGCTTTAACGTTAGGGGCCATTATTTTGTCTTGCACACAAAAAAAAACACTTTAAATTGAGAATCTCCATTTAACTAGCTTCTTATTCCAAGACTAGTCTTAAACTAGGTCAGAGAAGACAGCATAATAATGCTTTAATAGTGTCGTGTCAAAAGTGTCATCTAACTGGATGAGTTTGTTATTCCTGCAGACAGTGATGGAGGTGTCTGTGCAGCTGTATGCGTTGCTGCTGAGTGGAGCGGTCGCCCTGTCACTCATCCTGTTGACTGGCCTGTGTCTCAGCTGCAGAAGACACAACCTGCCTAGTAATACCAAGACTTCGTTACTGTACCTTTTTTGAGGGAATCAATAAAGTTTTATTGAATTAAATTGGGCTCTATGTAGTAAATGTTGTCGCTGTAAATGAAAGTGTTCTTCTCAGTCAGCTTAACTGGTAAAAAAAAGGGTTAAATGTCAATAATTTGAAATTTAAAAAACTCATTTAACGAACTTCATTTTCTTTCTCCTCAGCGTCCATTCAGCAGCATTACAGTGAGGATTACACTCAGCAGTAAGCACTTTTTCATTAAACAACGATTCAGTGCCTATTGATAAAAATGAAACCACATATTCAAAAGTTTGTGTGGCACTTGTAATATATGTCCGGTGCACTGTGTAAGTGTACCAGATGAGAGAACCAGAAGTGCGCCTGAATGTTTGCACAAATCTCCAATTGATATCCATGCATGTACAAACCTCTACCAACGCTCTGATTTCTTCCCCACTCAGCACCCTAGGATTTGGCTTGGCCCACCCACCATGTGAGTATGTGTGTGATGACTAAAGTTCTACCCAAATCTTTTCATGAAACGTCTTCAGAAAAATGGATGATGATGATGAACCTTCGTCCTCAGACAACCCCTCTGCTGCCACAAGCTGGGGTGCTCCCCCTTCCAGCCTTCTTTCACCCATGTGAGCTACCACACACACACACACACACACACACACACACACACACACACACACACACACACACACAATGACTCATATTACCCGTCAAGTGAAATGTACCTGCCTTTCTATCCCACAGTTCACCACAGATTGTTCTGAGACCGAACTCTGTCACACCGACTGAAAATGGTGAGATGTCTCGCTCTTCCTCTACATCAGATGTCTATTTTCTCCACTTGTTTTCTTCCTCCTTCCGCCGCTATCTCTAACGTCACAGTTCAGTTCCTTCTTAATAGTTAGCTTTTTTTCTTGCAGAGAGTAATGACGGCTATGAGAGTCCAAGAGATGGTAATGTGAACGTTAAATATCCTACCATGTTCAATAACACTGATCGCCTCAAACTTGTGTGTACAGTAACTGCTGAAAGAAGTTTTGAAAAATGGCACATTGCTCCTTAGGTGAAAATGTGTGTTTTATTGTCACATACACCAAATAGGTGCAGTGAAATGTATTGTTTTACATGGTCATCCATATGGAGCCAGGGTTAAGTGTCTTGCTCAAGGGCATATCGACAATTTTTTCACCTTGTTGGCTTGGGTGTTTGAACCAGCAACCTTTTGGTTACGGGCCCAATGCTGTAACTGCTAGGCTACTGTAACTGCCTACATGTGCACCTACTCGCATTCATTCAGATATTTGGACATTAAACCATTCATACAGTGCCTTCGGAAAGTATTCCGACCCCTGGACTTTTTCCACATTAAGTTTTCAGTCTTATTCTAAAATTGATTAAATAGTTTTTTCCCCCATCAATCTACATACAATACCCCATAATGAAAAAGCATTTAAATAAGTATTCCGACCCTTTACTCAGTACTTTGTTGAAGCACCTTTTGCAGCGATTACAGTCTCGAGGCTTCTTGGGTATGACACTACAAGCTTGGCACACCTGTATTTTGGGAGTTACTCCCATTCTTCTCTGCAGATCCTCTAAAGCTGTGACCGGTTGGATGGGGAGTGTTGCTGCACAGCTATTTTCAGGTCTCTTCAGAGATGTTAGATTGGGTTGAAATCCGGGTTCTGGCTGGGCCATTCAAGGACATTGATACTTGTCCCGAAGCCACTCCTGCGTTGTCTTGGCTTTGTGCTTAGGGTCGTTGTCCTGTTGGAAGGTGAACCTTCGCCCCCCAGTCTGAGGTCCTGAGTGCTCTGGAGCAGGTTTTCATCAAAGATCTCTGTACTTTGCTCCATTCATCTTTGCCTAGATCCTGCTAGTCTCCCAGTCCCTGCCGCTGAAAAACATCCCCACAGAATGGTGCTGCCACCACCATGCTTCACCGTAGGGAATGGTGCCAGGTTTTCTCCAGACGTGACGTTTAACATTCAGGCCAAAGAGTTCAATCTTGGTTTCATCAGACCAGGGAATTTTGTTTTTCATGGTTTGAGAGTCCTTTTGGCAAACTCCAAGTGGCCTGTCATGTGCCTTTTACTGAGGAGTGGCCTGATTGGTGGAATGCTGCAGAGATGGTTGTCATTCTGGAAGGTTCTCCCATATCCACAGAGGAACTCTAGATCTCTGTCATTGACCATCGGGTTCTTGGTCAAGACCTTTTTCCCCTGATTGCTCAGTTTGGCTGGGCGACCAGCTCTAGGAAGCCTTTTGGTGGTTCCAAACTTCTTCCATTTAAGAATGATTGAAGCCACTGTGTTCTTGGGGACCTTCAATGCTACAGAAATGATTTGGTAACCTTCCCCAGATCTGTGCCTCGACACAATCCTGTCTCGGAGCTCTACGGACAATTCCTTTGACCTCATGGCTTGGTTTTTGCTCTGTGCACATGCACGGTGAACTGTGGGACCTTATATAGACAAGTGTGAGCCTTTCCAAAGTATGTCCAATCAATTGAATTTATCACAGGTGGACTCCAAGATATGGAAACAGGATGCACCTGAGCTCAATTTTGAGTCTTATAGCAAAGGGACTGAATACTTATGCAGATAAGGTATTTCTATTTTTTTAATACATTTACAAAAATTCTATAAACCTGTTTTTTCGCTTTGTCTTTATGGGGTACTGTGTGTAGATTGCTGAGCATATTTTTCTATTTAATCCATTTTAGAATAAGGCTGTAATGTAACAAAATGTGGAAAAAGTCAAGGGGTCTGAATACTTTCCAAAGGCACTTTATTCTCTGACATTATTGATTGACAGCCATGTGTGTGTGTCTCTCCTATCTCTGTTCTATAGAGTATGTCAACGAGGACAGCTATGAACAAGGATCAGGCTACCTGTGAGTATTAATTTAATTTAAACAAATTACACTGAGTATACCAAACATTAGGAAGACCTTCCATATATTGAGTTGCAACCCCCCTTTTCCTTCAGAAGAGCCTCAATTCATTGGGGCATGGACTCTACAAGGTGTTGAAAGTGTTCCACAAGGATACTGGCCCATGTTGACTCCAATGCTTACTACAGATTGTGTCAAGTTGTCTGGATGTTCTTTGGGTGGGTGATCATTCTTGAATCACACAACTGTTGAGTGTGAAAAACCCAGCAGCATTGCAGTTCTTGACAGAAACAGGTGTGCCTGGCACCTACTACCATACCCCATTCGAAATGGCACTTAAATCTTGTGTCTTTCCCATTCACCCTCTGAATGGCACTCATACACAATCCATGTCTCAGTTGGCTCAAGGCCTAAAAATCCTTCTTTAACCTGTCTCTCCCCTTCATCTACACTGATTTGAATTGGATTTAACAAGTGACATCAATAAGGAATCATGGAATTCTCCTGGATTCACCTGGTCAGTCTGTGTCATGGAAAGAGCAGGTGCTCTTAATGTTTTTTATACTCTGTGTATACTGTATGTCAATGCCTCACTGTGAATGTTACACTTTGCATTTCCAGGACTTCCTGGGAAAAAAGTGGCAATTGTTACTGTGTAGACTGTCTTCTGTGGCTATAGAGTACTGGAGTCTCTTGGGTTTTGTGTAACCTCTTCTCTCGCTCCTTTATAGAATGGTGTTACCATCAGTTCTTCCTGGGACTGGGTCTCTGCGTCATTCCAACCAATGTCTAAGCTCCCAAAGCACAGGTAGGTTAACGTAGGATGGAGAGATGACTGACAATGAGTCATTACTATAGCCCTATTCGGACGGGATACATTTTAATGGGGGAGCTCAGGAGATAATTACAGGGGCAGTTTGGTAACGTCCACTGGAAAAAAAAACGGACATATTGGGGTAATGGTTACATAACCAGTGGTGTAAAGTACTTAAGTAAAATTACTTTAAAGTACCACTTAAGTTGTTTTTTTGGGATATCTGTACTTTACTATTTTATATTTTTGACAACTTTTAATTCATTCCAAAATAAAATGATGCACTTTTTACTCCATACATTTTCCCTGACACACAAAGGTACTCGTTACATTTTGAATGCCTAACATTCATCAAAATTGTCCAATTAACACACTTATCAAGAGAACATCCCAACTGCCTCTGATCTGGCGGACTCACTAAACACACGTGCTTCATTTGTAAATGATGTTGGAGAGTGGCCCATGCTATGCAAAAGTAGAAAATAAATTGGTGCTGCCTGGTTTGCATATTATAAAGAATTTGGAAGAATTTCTACTTTTACACTTAAGTATATTTTAGCAATTACATTTACTTTTGATACTTAAGTATAGTTCAAATCAAATAATTTTACTCAAGTACTATTTTACTGGGTGACTTACTTGAGCAATTTTCTATTTACTTTTACTGAAGTATGACAATGTATACTTTTTCCACATAAATGACATTCTAAAGTAATACTAGTCCTGTGCGAATAGGACTTTAAAGACACATGGATATTACAAAATACATGAACAATAAAACATTTCAGTTGAAATCACAAGTCCAATTCATGACAGTATGTAGATTAGGAGACTGAGTTTTTGTTGATTATGGGCTGTATTCAAACCTTATGGCAGAAGTTCAGCTTTACAGCGCAATTGAAATGTAAAGGCTATGTTCCCGCTTTGGCGAAAACTGCATTCAAGGTGAACGCTTCAAATGACCGTAACATTTCTAGTGCCTAATCTGGAACGCTTCAGCGACGCAGCTTGAATGGAGCAGTCATTTGAATGGATATGTTGCGAGCAGCAGCATATTTATTTCCTCATTTCAGTTTTTGTGAAGCACATGTACAGACCATTTATACAGAGGTTTAGAAATCAGGAAAAGGCATCTTGATGGGCCACGAAATATTACTAATAAAATGCTGTCTGGATTATTCACATCGCGTTCATATGATATGTCAATGTGGAAGCAGACGAGGACAAAGAGCAGGGTGAGTGATGCAATAGAAATCCGTCTTCTAGGTTTATCAGTATAAACATCACAATGCTTTTTAGACTGGAGTGTACATATACAGTATATACCTCAATCCTGTGTGTTTTTGTGTGTTCACAGAAAACAGTGGCGCGGTTATGAAAATCAATATGAATGTCGACGTGGGAAAGAGTGATGACAGTGATGACGGCAGCAACGACTATGTCAATACTAAAGGTATGGCCCACATTGGCACATTGAATAGGATCTAACTTTTCAGGGATGTTCCTGATTTAAATCGGGAATCCCTTCTTTTTTGACAGTTGTAATAACCCATGGAACTCTTTATGCCTTTTAAGGGAGTGAGCTCTTTAAAACGGATTATTAACCCAGATTATCATCCCTGTGTTTTCGAGCGATATTAGAGTTTAACAGGTGCTGCACCGAGTGTGGGTATGAACATGGGAACAAATTGATGCTTAAAGCGAACCCAGGTTGTTAGAAAGTTTTGCTAAATTATTACTAATAAATAAACATACCTTATTTACATAAGTATTTATACCCTTGCTATGAGACTCGAAATTAAGCTCAGGTGCATCATGTTTGCATTGATCATCCTTGAGATGTTTCTTCAACTTCATTGGAGTCCACCTGTGGTAAATTCCATTGATTGTTTGGAAAGGCACACACCTGTCTATATAAGGTCCCACAGTTGATAGTGCGTGTCAGAGTAAAAACCAAGCCATGAGGTCGAAGGAATTGTACGTAGAGCTCCGAGACAGGATTGTGTCGAGGCACAGATCTGGGGAAGGGTACCAGAGAAATTCTGTAGCATTGAAGATTCCCAAGAACAGTGGCTTCCATCATTCTTAAATGGAAGGAATTTAGAACCCCCAAGACTCTTCCTAGAGCTGGCCGTCCAGCCAAACTGAGCAATCGGGAGAAAAGGGGCTTGGTCAAGGAGGTGACCAAGAACCTGATGGTCACACTGACAGAACTCTAGAGTTCCTCTGTGGAGATGGGAGAACCTTCCAGAAGGACAACCATCTCTGCAGCACTCCACCATTCAGGCTTTTATGGTGGAGTGTCCAGACGGAAGCCTCTCCTCAGTAAAAGGCACTTGACAGGCAGCTTGGAGTTTGCCAAAAGCACGTAAAGGACTCTGACCATGAGAAACAAGTTACTCTGGTCTGATAAAACCAAGATTGAATTCTTTAGCCTGAATGAGGATTGAGGCAAAGATGAACGGAGCAAAGTACAGAGAGATCCTTGATGAAAACCTGCTCCAGAGCACTCAGGACCTCAGACTGGGGCGAAGGTTCACCTTCCAATAGGACAATGACCCAAAGCACACAGCCAAGACAACGCAGGAGTGGCTTCGGGACAAGTCTCAATGTCCTTGAGTGGCCTAGCCAGAGCCTGGACCTGAACCCGATCAAACATCTCTGGAGAGAGACCTGAAAATAGCTGTGCAGCGACGCTCCCCATCCAACCTGACAGAGCTTGAGAGGAGTAATCGCTGCCAAAGGTGCTTCAACAAAGTACTGGGTCTGAATACTTACGTCAATGTGATATTTAAATGTTTTGTTTTTAATACATTTGCAAAATGTTCTAATAACCAGATTCTGCTCTGTCATTATGGGATATTGTGTGTCGATTGATGAGAGGGGGGGGGGCTATTTCATCCATGTTAGAATAAGGCTGTAACGTAACAAAATGTGGAAAAAGTGAAGGTCTGAATACAATTTCGAATGCACTCTATACCTCAATCCTGTTTGTGTTCTCACAGAAAACAGTGATGAGGGCAATATGAATGTCGACGTGGGAAAGAGTGATGACAGTGATGAAGGCAGCAACGACTATGTCAATACTAAAGGTATGGCCAACATTGGCACATTGAATAGAATCCAACTTTTTAGGGATGTTCCTGATTTAAATCAAGAATCCCTGCTTTTTTGGACAGTTTTAATAACCCATGGAACTCTTTATGCCTTGGAAGTAGTGAGCTCTTTATAAACGGATTACTTTATTACTAACCTGGATCGTCATCCCTGTGTTTTGAGCGATATTAGAGTTTTAACAGGTGCTGCACCTAGTTTGGGTAAGAACATGGGAACAAGTTCATGCTTACAACAAAGTGCTATGCACGTAGCCCACAGGTGAATGATCTTTTTTGTCACATATCAACCTTCCTAGTGCCATACTTCTCTTTTTAAAAGATAACGTGGACAGTATTGTGCCAATGAATTGATAAATTGGCAACTATGTCAGGTAATTAAATGTCTGCATAGGTTACAGTTCATGGTTCTTATTGATATGCATTAATATTTTGACTTTCTCCAAACTGAAGGCCATTAGGTCCGTATTAAACTATCCCTAGATGTGAAATATCTTCATGTCTAGCAGAGCCTTCAGACTACCGTCATAATGGTCAGTTTTGAATGAGGGGGGGGAAATAATTACAGGGGCAGTTTGGTAAAACTAATCCAGTCCGAATTGTCCAATGGAAACACTGAAATTCTGGGGAAATAATTACATAACCAATAATAACCAGTAATACTAGTCCCTTGCGAATAGGGCTTTTGTGACATCTTGTGGTTGAATGCTTTTTCTTAGTTTTTTATTGATATCCAAATAACACTTAAACACATGGATATTACAATATATAAAAATAAATATTCAGTTGAAGTGATAAGTGAAATGCATGATAATACAGTGCCTTCGGAAAGTATTTAGACCCCTTGACTTTTTCCACATTTTGTTACATTACAGCATTCTAAAATTGATTAAATGGTGTTTTTTCCTCATCAATCTACACACAATACTCAATAATGACAAAGCAAAAACAGGTTTTAGGATTTTTTGCTAAATTATAAAAACAAATCTAATACTTTTGTAAAATCCCTTTACTCAGTACGTTGTTGAAGCACCTTTGGCAGCGACTACAGCCTCGAGTCTTCTTGGATATGATGCTACAAGCTTGGCACACCTGTATTTGGGGAGTTTCTCCCATGCTTCTCTGCAGATCCTCTCAAGCTCTGTCAGGGTGGATGGGGAGCGTCGCTGCACAGCTATTTTCAGTTCTCCAGAGATGTTAGATCTTGTTGAAGTTCAGGCTCTGATTTTCCAATCTCCACAGAGGGACTCTGTGAGAGTGACCATCGGGTTCTTGGTCACCTCCGTGACCAAGATCCTTCTCCCCAATTGCTCAGTTTGGCTGGGCAGCCAGCTCTAGGAAGAGTCTTGGTGGTTCTAAACTTCTTCCATTTAAGAATGGTGGAGGTCACTGTGTTCTTGGGGACCTTCAATGCTTTTTTTGGTACCCTTCCCTAGATCTGTGCCTCGACACAATCCTGTCTCGGAGCTCTACTGACAATTCCTTCAACCTCATAGCTTAGTTTTTGCTCTGACATACACTGTCAACTGTGGGACCTTTATATAGACAGATGTGTGCCTTTCCAAATCATGGCCAATCAATTGAATGTACCACCAGTGGACTCCAATCAAGTTGTAGAAACATCTCAAGGATGGTCAATGGAAACAGGATGCACCTGAGCTCAATTTCAAGTCTCATAGCAAAGGGTCTGTACTTACGTAAATAAGGTATTTCTGTTTGTTTATAAATTTGCAAACATTTCTACAAACCTGTTTTCGCTTTGTCATTGTGGGATATTGTGTTTAGATTGAGGAATTTATTTATTTAATACATTTTTGGAATAAGGCTGTAAGGTAACAAAATGTGGAATAAAGGAAGGGCCCTGAATACTTTCCGAATGCACTGTGCATATACCTCAATCCTGTGTTTGTGTTCACAGAAAACCGTGACGAGGAGGGCAACATGAATATCGACGTGGAAAAGAGTGATGACAGTGACGAAGAAGGCAACGACTATGTCAATACTAAAGGTATGGCCCACATTGGTACATTGAATAGAAAATAACTTTTCTGGGATGTGATCTTTCCAGGTTAATCAGGAATCCCTGCTTTTTTTTTGACAACCCCTCTCCCAACTCTTTATGCCTTGGGAGAGGAGTAAGCTAGTAGCCCTTTATGAAGGGATTACTTTATTACCAACCGGAGAATGGTGTAACAGGCAGGTAGTCGCAGCTGCACTCAGTGTGTGTATTGCGGCGCATTCCAATACTCTGATACCAATAGGTACCCAAGTGCTACACCATCTGGTAATGTGTATGTGTGATGTTAATACCACATTCCTTCCCTCTTAAGATTTTAATATTAAGTCTCCACAAATAAACCTAATCTGAAATGGTTATTTTAACAAACAATTATTTTAATCTTATGTACTCTACTGATCTAAACAAGTCAGTCATTTTAAACAATAAACATGACATTTCACAAGTTCACTTTTATTTTCACATGCTTGGGTAACTAAGTATTTAACTCTTGAGTCTCTTTTACTGTGAGTCTTTTAAAAACAATTTATCGCAGCTATTTTTTTATTTTCTTGTTCAGAGTTCAGTCTTTTAAGCAGCTTGGAAGCTTTGCGTGCCTCTGTGGATGACGTATACTAGGGGTAGTGTTCAGTATTTGACTCTGAAACGAGATTCTCCTCTTGGTGAACTGTTTCCTCTGTTATGGTCTCTGTCTGTGGAATGTGCACCACAGAAGCACTTGGATAGCTAGAGAACAGCCTGTCCTCTGCCGTCACAACTGGTAACTCACTTGTTGTTCCATCCCGTCTGGCAAGAATCTGATCGACATGTCTGCAAACCACCTTACCTTGTCGGAAACAGGACAAGTAGCTGAGTCTATAAATCCAGGAATCCAATTTCCCACAACTGAAATTTCTGATAGACAGGGTTCCCCTCAAATTTAAGCCCTTGGTATGTTTGTCATGGTTCTTTTTCTGTCGTAGGCCATCTTTAGTAGTGGTGGATGAAGCAGAACTAACCTGATACACATCCATCCCTTTTGATTATCAGGAACATTTCCCCCATGAATGGCCCTGTGTAATTTATGTGCAATCTTCTCCAAGGTTTCTCTGGAAACTTCCATGGGTGGAGTGGAGCTGCTGGTGCCTTTCTGTGTTCCTGACACGTGTTACATGTCTTGACTAGATTGTCTATCTCCTGGTCTAGTCACCATAAATAACTCCTAGCCAAGGCTTGATACGCGAGACCCCCTGCTGTAGGGTTAGCCTGGGGTGCTGGCTGTGGAATAATCACTAGTGCTCCCCACATAACACAACCATCCTGTACACTCAACATTGTTTTCCCGACACTGTATGGTATGAATTCAGTCCCTTCTGTTTGTTGTGGCCATCCCCTTACTACATATTCTCTATCTCTAGACAGTACTGTGTATTTACTTGTCCAGGATCTCCCTTGCTCTGCGGTCACGAGTGCCGTGTCCACGCACATCAGCACTCTGTCCTTTTGAGCTGTTATGGTGGGTGTGTATCGCAGCGGAAGACTGCTCAGGGCATCTGCATTCCCATGGTACTTTCCCGATGAAGCTCAAAAGCAATTGCTTTTGCATGTGAAAACACAGAATCCTACTCATTACTTCAAATGCCGGGAGGCAGCCCGGTTCCAAAACAAATGCAATCAACTTTCATCTGGTGCAAAGGCGAAACCCCCCCCCTCCGTAGCTAAATCTAACCCTTTCCCTAACCTTAACCTCAGCCTCCTAACTTGCCACATGAATTATCCGAACCTGCTATGTAAACAAATCTGTGTCCAGAAACCATCCGTTTCATAACACCGGAACTGACCAAGGGCAGTTATCAATTGGCATTTCCTGATATCAGGGAACACCCACATCAAGAAACACCCCGAGTTGTGGTCTGCAATTACACCATATTCTTTCCAATGCCTCTTCTCCTATGACGTAGTAATGCCCCTCTTCCACATCTGTGCGGCGTCACATACTCCTAAGTGTTATGTTCCAATGACACCTTATTCCCTAATATAGTGCACTACTTTTGATGAGAGCCCTATGGACCCTGGTTAAAAGTAGTTCACTAGAAAGGAATTAGGATGCCGTTTGGGACACAACCTTATTCTCTACTCATATTTGATAGAAACTGACCTATCCTCCCATAGCCATTACTATATGTTGTCCTGATCACATCCCTGATATTATTAAAGTGGAACTGACAACGTTTTTAACTACTTTGCAGATATGAAAAAAGCAGACAATCATATCAGTAAAAAATATCAGATTCCCAGTGTGCGCTTCAAAACCAACTTTTGAAAAGAGGTTTTAAAAATAGGTTATATTTAACTCAAAATTCCATGACATACAGTAAGGTGTTATTGACAGAATAGATGGATGCAGTTCAATGCATCCATCTATTCTTATTGTTGTCTATCAACAATAACAAGCCACTGGGATCTGACAACTTGGATGGAAAATTGCTGAGAATAATAGAGGATGTTATTGCCACTCCTATTTGCCATATTTTCAATTTAAGCCTGCTGTGTGCCCTCAGGCCTGGAAGGAAGCTAATGTTTTCCCCTACCTAAGGATAGTAAAGCCCCATTTACTGGCTCAAATAGCTGACTAATCAGCTTGTTACCAACCCTTTGTAAACTTTTGGGAAAATGGTGTTTGACCAGATACAATGCTTTTTCACAGTAAACAAATTGACACCAGACTTTCAGCACACTTATCGGGAAGGACAATCAACAAGCACAGCACTGATTAGCTGAGAGAAAGATTGGGGGGCTGTTTTGTTGGACTTCAGTGTGGCTTTTGACATTAATCGATCAGTCTATTTCTGGAAAAACATGTGTTATGGCTTTACACACCCAGCTATATTGTGGATAAAGAGTTACCTGTCTAACAGACACAGAGGGTGCTCTTTTTAATTGAAGCCTCTCCAACAAAATCCAAGTAGAATCAGGAATTCCCCAGGGCAGCTGTCTAGGCCCCTTTTTTTCAATCTTTACTAACAGCATGCCACTTTGATTAAAGTCAGTGTGTATATGTATGCGGTTGACTCAACACTATACAAGTCAGCTACCACAGCGACTGAAATGACTGCAACACTTAACAAAGAGTTGCAGTTAGTTTCAGAATGGTGGCAAGGAGAAGTTAGTCCTAAATATTTCAAAAACTAAAAGTATTGTATTTGGGACAAATCATTCACTAAACCTTGTAATGACTGTGGCCCTGGATTGTAAACTGTCATGGTCAAAACATATTGATACAACAGTAGCTAGGATAGGGAGAACTCCGTCCATAATAAAGTGTTGCTCTGCATTCTTAACAGAACTATCAAACGAGGCAGGTCCTTCAGGCCCTAGTTTTGTCGCACCTGGACTACTGTTCCGTCATGTGGTCAGGTACCACAGAGGGCCTGAGAAATTACAATTGGCTCAGAACAGGGCAGCACGGCTGGCCCTTGGATGTGTACAGAGAGCTAACATTAATTATATGTATGTCAATCTCTCCTGGTTCAAAGTGGAGGAGAGATCGACTTCATCACTACTTTTATTTGTGAGAGGTATTGACATGTTGAACACCGAGCTGTCGGTTTGAACTACTGCCACACAGCTCGGACACCCATGCATACCCTACAAGACATGCCACCAGAGGTCCTTTCACAGTCCAAGTCCAGAACAGACTATGGGAGGCGTACAGTACAGCCATGACAACATGGAACTCTATTCCACATCAAGTAACTCATGCAAGCAGTAAAATTTGATTTAAAAAAAGATAAAAATACACCTTATGGAACAGCGGAGACTGTGAAGCAACACAGACACATGCATACAAACACACGATAACATACACACGGATTTTGTGGTATAGATATGTGTTAAGAGTAGGGGCCTGAGGGCACACAATATGTTGTGAAATCTGTATTAATGTTTACAAAAAGGTAATACTGCCTTAATGTTGCTGTTTCCCAGGAAGAGTAGCTAATGGGGATTTATAATAAATACATGATTAATATAATTCACCAATCCATTTCTTGGTAGTCCAAAGAATATTGCTGTCAGGTTGTAAAATCACAGCTGGCCTGATACATTGTTTGCTGCCTCCACCCATTTGGGGTGCACTGTTTCATCTTCAATTACTAAATATTTGGAATGAAAACGGACGACTGTAACTAGGCTTGGAATGTTAATACAATCAAACTAGCAAGGGCAATGATCACGTCAGTCATAATGTGACTAAACGGCTAGCACACAAGTCCCGCGGGCCGAAAAGGTCTCACAGGCATTTATAAATGAATCAACAATAGTCATTTACTTAAAGAAATTACAGCGTGATGTGCTCGCATTAGTGAATTCAACTTCAATTGCCCTGCTTTCGTGTGTCCCGTTTACAGCGCGCAGTGGATGGAAAGTGTACAGACACATGCTACAGTCTACACATGCCACTAGCTAGGCTACTAAAATGCTGCAGTCTGGCTTCGGTATTGAAAGCTTAACAATGATTAACCAAAAACAAAACCTGCAATAAATGCATCCACACATCACTTGTATGTTGAAAAATACAATAATTTTCGTGACATTTGATCTTATACAGTATGTATAATACTTATGCTCCTATATGTGATACATGTAGTATTCACATGTTTACTACATGTCATACGTAATGTTACCTTATGCTCATGTGTGACACACAGTATTCACTTTTTTTATTACATATTGTCCTTTTGTCACAATACATGTTACGGGAGCATAATTTCAGTGCTACTTGTAGTCATGGTAATAAAATTGAACAAACACAAAACTACATTTAATCCTATTCATTCTTTTCGTCACTTCTCAATTCAGCCATTTTACTGTTTTTATGCCGTTCCCACTTGTTATTTTGTTGCAGCCGGGAAGTGCTTCATGACATCGTCTGTGGAGGTAAAGCAAGAGATAGGGGTTGGGTTCATAAAATTACATTTACATTTTTTTAATCCATAAAACCCTTTCAGATTTAGTTAAATAAGAAATCTACCAAATAATGCCATATTTGCAAGCATTTCGCCACACCCGCAATAACATCTGCTAAATATGTGTATGCGACCACTAAAATTTGAATGGCGCTGCACAAACATGAGACCGCTGTACGAAAACGAGGAAGTGGACAATCTTGTTTGATTATCAGTCAAATTAACAAATGTATAAGAACATCGAGTGCACCATACAGCAATGCTGCATCCAACAAAACCATATTTGGAGTTAAACCTTTTCATTAGGGTCGCAGCGTATTATGCTTAGCAGCAAAGGCTGGACAAATATTTAATGTTATATGCATCCTATGTACATAAGTGGACATTTTATAAAAGTCCCATTCAGTTGTCAAAACGTGGGTTGGGACAAGCAGGCTACTTACTATTCCCCATTTATCAGTACGATTCTGATGCCCAACTAGCTGAAAAATGCGTTCTAATGATCTAAAGGCACACTTGCCTTGAATGATGGCAGGCCAGTGTGGAAAACGAATTTGCATATAGGCCTTCTGATTGGCTGTGGTGCACGGTCCGCATAGACTGGTCCTGGACAGGACAGATGTTTTATTTACTGCAGTGACTTAATTGTTAAACGCAAGGCTGCTTTCCCACTCTATATTGCTATACAATTTTCAAATGCCTTACTATGAAAGACCATATCTAAGTGCTCTATTGTCAAATTTACAACAGTGTCATTCCTGGTGGTGTATATGAACAGATTTGAATAAGATTTCATGTTGCAAAAACACTACCATTTTTAACTGCTAGACCATCTAATAACCAAGCAGGTGGGTGATACCATTCTGAAACTCAGCTTTACATAACAAAGTTGGTACTAACTTGTTTTTTTCCCTCTTAGATATGTGAAGCCTCCCCATCATGTAGCGGATTCCGACGGGAGGGAATTGATGAGTCACTTGACTGCTGGATTTGAGTGCAACCAAGTATCAAAGGGAAGACTACACAGCGTAACTAACATCTACATAGGGCTTCTGCAATATGGACAAGAGCACTGTGCAACTCACTGCTGTGACTGAAACTTTTCAAAAGACCTTAATCTCATCCACCAGGCGTCTCTCTCCGAACTACGTGGTAATAATCAAGGCCTAGGGAGGACATGTTGTAAAATTTATTGTATGACTTGTAGGACAAATGCCTTCGAACACCTCTTGGTGCCCCAGCTGCTTGTGAGCTACCAGCTATAACCATAAATTTTTTTCTTTAAGCTCTTTCCTGACTATTAAAGAGAAGATGACAGTGGGGAAAGATAAAGGTGGTGTTGAAGGGCAGTAGGCCGGATTTGAACCCATGTTGACATGCCGACGGCTGCGGCATTACCTTTTTCAATGTATGGATTTGCTGACAACTCCTGAGAATGTTCGTTCTAGTTTACCCATTTTCTCTTAAATGTATTTCTATATATATATATATATATTTTTTTTACTGTGGAGTCATGTTAACTACATTCAAATCTGGTTTTATAGTTGAAGTTCTTTTTGTCACTATATAAGAAATGCTCTGCCATAATCTATAGCCCTATTCGGACAGGATTAGTGTCACTGGGGGGAGCTCAGATCACATTAATTTCAGTCCCATTTTAGTCAATCCCATCCTTAAGGTTGGGTCCTCTGTGAATCATCATCCCTGTGAGGGATATTAGTTTAACAGGTGCTGCACCTGGTTTGGGAACAAATTGATGCTTAAAACACAGTGCTATGCATGTAGCCTAATGTTAAATTCTGTTTTGTCACAACTTTCCTAGTGCCATACACGTCCGGTAATTAAGTCTGCATAGGTTAGTTCATGATTCTTATTGCTATGCATTATTTTGACTTTCTCTGAACTGAAGGCCATTAGGTCAATATTAGGCTGTTCCAAGATGTGAAATATCTTCATACCTAGCTAAGCCTCAATTTTGAATGAGGTAAGTTATAGCAGACTTTCTATACTAATTCTGTGCAAATAGGGCTTAAACCATTTGTTATTGGGTGATGTGCCATAGTTTACGGTGAAATTCACATGCTTGTCATACCTTTTAAATAAATCTAAATGAACAAGATTATTTTTCAATCATTTCACCTTCGCTCTTGCACAGAAAATAAAAGTTCTGGCGGCATGAGGTTGAGTTTAAAACTTTATTTTTGTATGATTTTTCAATTTTTTTGTATTTTAATAGTTTCATTATTTATTAATGGTTACCTGTAAAAGGAGGAGATGGGGAGGAAGTAGGTCAGGTTAAAAGGGAGAAAGTCTCATTGTGATAACTCCTATAATTCTCTGCAGAGTCTCTTCAGTCTGAGACGATGCTTTTCGCCATGTCAATCCTCTCAACTGAAATGGATCCAGCTAGCGAGGACGACTCTTTCATAAAAACAAAATAAGTCCATTTTTTTCTCCGTCCCAGAAAGGGAGCCTTTGATGGGCTCTCTAACTAAAAGGACTCTGGGTAAAAAACAAGTTGCTTATTTTGTGGGCGAGAGGAGAGTGGCGGCGGTGGTTCCAGAAGGGGGCTTCAGTTCAGACCAGTTTAGCCGATCAGAGAACAACTTGATTGGGTCAGTCAAAGACTGGGGGCCTCAGCTTCCCCTCCCCCTCTTCCATCCTGTGTCCTGCTTCTTCTGTGGTGTAGGTAGGTGTGTCAGTTTCCAGGGGGATGGAAGGAGAGCTGCTGGGTGGGGTGAGCCTGCACCTGTACAGCTAGAACACAGAACAGCAGTCACTGGCAATCTGTAAATGTAAAGCTAATTTCTATTGGAGATGTAGCTCCATGACTTGAAGTTACTTACCCTGTGGGTGTTGGATGTAGTAGTGTTGGTGCGCCCCCTGTTGGGGGGGAGGGCCGTGCTGCTGGGCGGAGCCTGGGCCTTGCTGTGGGGGCGGGGCGTAGTGCAGCATCATCTGGGGCGGGCCGTGGCCTCCTTGGTGGTGGGGGCCAGACATACCTTGGGCAACATGGGCCTGGAGAAAGAGGGAGCGAGATGGTGTCATCCCTTTCTTAAAAACCATATTTACATTCAAGACTAGTGATCTACAGACTACGGCGCTAGAAAGATTCAGAGCGCAACGCAGTACGTGAATGTTTTCCGCCAAAATGGGTGGTTCCTTGTAGAACGCCGTCCTACTTTCATTGTTGCCGACTTTTTGGAGCTCCAAATCTGACCATGTGGGGGCAGTGTTTAAAAGCTCTAACTGAACACGACAGACTTGACTAATCATGACGTGGTGTCAGAAGTGCTTCAACATCAAATATAAGACAGGAGTGATTATTTCACAGAATATAAAAATGTTCCTCACTGTCGGTTTAGAGTGACCAAAAGTAGCTAACAGTGTTCTCCTGTCTCGTCATTGAGCAGAGCCGTAGTTATTGATACCCAGACTTAGAGCCGCTGTGCGCAGGGAGCGAGTGACAGGAGCAGCTAATGGATTTACTAATGGAGGAGGTTATTTCGGGCAGGGCCGGGTCCTTACATTTGGCAGAAGCAATCGGGCCTAGGTAGGGCCTGAACGTCGCAGGCATGGGTTGGGCTCTGGCTTAAAGTTATGCAGGCAATGAAGCCGTTGCTTGGTCTGATCTACATAGGCTACGCAAAGTAGCATTTTGCATTGATAACCAACAATCTCTGACTGTGTGGATTCTAAGGCAACGTTTTTTTTAAACAAAGGTATTTTGTTGAAGTAATAACTGATTCCAGAGTATTTTGAAACAGTAAAAACAGCTAGTAGCCATGTGCCTTTCCTCTGATATACCACTATTTTTTGCTGATATGGGAACAAGTCTCACTAGTCTTGAACTTTAAAGCAGCATATCAAATTGAGATGTAGGTTACACTGGCAAGTATAACAACTATAATATACTATCAAGGGAAGACTAACGTAACTCTTCACCGCGAATGGGAGTCTAGGAAACACGGACTGGTGAGGAAATCCCATTACTAGCTGTTGTCCACTGCTCCCAAAAAAATCTGACTCCACCCACACATGTAGATCAACGGCGTCAAGCTTGTATCAGCCTTACGTAATTGAAACAAAAATACTTTGACTTGTGCTACATCTGTTGTATCATTGTTTGCTTAGATCTGTTACTCTCTCCTCTGGCGAGTTGAATGTATGTGGGCTGTGGGTCCAGAGTAGTCTGGTGTTTTACCTGTGTGAGCTGTCCCAGGCCGGGGTAGTGTTGGGCCATGGGCTGGTGGGTGGGCAGGCTGTAGCCCTGCATGGGGTAAGAGGCCTGGGGAGAGCTGTGGCCAGGGGGCATGTTAGGGGGTGTGGGTGCTGGCAGGGGCCCAGAGTGGTACATGGACTGGGGCTGGGGGCCTCCCTGGCCCGACTGAAGAGGAGAAGACAAATGTGTTAGGAAATCACATACTTGTGATACACAACAATGAGACAAACACTATATTCTCTCTCACACACAAAAACAGTAGACTAAAAACAGGCTGGTCAGGATAAATAGGCAGTGTTTTAGCCAGCCAGGTGCCTCTAAGGAGCTCCAGTTTGGTAGCCTCTGGAAACACGGATTCTAATGCCTTGATTCCATGCCATATTAAACTATCAAGTTTACCTCCCAGATTGGAAAAATGTGTTTGTGTAGAAAGACTTTAAAATGACAATGTATGAATTCAGTTTGTTAGTTTAAATGATCAGGACTATTTTCTAGGAGAACATTCAGCATCTTGAGATTAAAGTTATTAACGGTTTTACTGCAAGATATGAAGTGCCACACCAACCTTAATCTGTTTTTTAATTAAATGTAATTTAAATTAAGTAAATACCCCACATTAACGTAAACTCAGTGTTTTATAATCCTGGTCCTGGGGACCCAAAGGGGTGAACATTTTGTTTTTGCCATAGCAGTAGACAATCATCTTTGATTTGAGTCAATACATTTCTGAATATTGTTGGATTCCATGAGGGTCTTAATGATCATATTTGGACCAGAATGAGGCTACTCCCCACTACCTATTGCTGCAGTGATGATTCACCATCTTCATCTGATGTTTTCATCATTTACAGTTTCTGCAGTTAATCAACAAAAAGCATTGGCCTACCAGTAGCCTATGCAAATTAGGGAGCCAAATGAACTGATGCAATTTGATAGTATACACCTACTGACAACAGTCCCTCAGTCTGGCAAGCCCCGACATCCTACGAAAGGAAACCTAGGAAATATTTTGTTTTACTTGTCCCGATGCAATGAATGGCAACGGGATATAGATCGACTTTATTCAGTCAGTCAGTTCGACACCTTTTATAAACTAGTCAACACTTGTTCAGTTGTCAACCAAAGCACATTAGGCTAAATAGCCTATGCGCCATGACGCTGCGTGGCTGGCTTCGTGAACAAAAATAAATTCATATGCAAGAAAACAATTACACAGTGGATTCAACTCATCATTACCATTTACATTACATGGGACATGTAAATCCACGAGCATCATGCCTTCTCCGTGTAAAGACATTTGAATGCAACCAACCACAGCGCACACAAATTGTAATGGCAGGCGGGACAGACAGCAGACTGCGTTTACCCATCATCGCTCGCTTTGACTCACAGGCGCCTATCCTATCAATAGATCGCTACAAGATCCATATTGTTCATTCTAGCGGGACAGGGCTTGACGGACTAGTGAATTGAAAGTTTTAAATGACAAGTAGCCTTGTTAATGAAGAGGAAAAAGTAGACTGTTGAAAATTTGTCTAACCGGCTGATTAGCCAACGGACGGTGCTAATGGAAAACACTGAACAGGGAGGGGCCTTAAAGGCTGGTAAAATGTCTTCCAGTGATTTTTGAACTTTTCCTGTTAAATAAATATTCCAAGTATAAATACAGTAAAGTACCCACTACTAAAGGGTAGATATATATATGTTGAGTAGGGCAGTAGGGCATTGAAGGAGTCGGTCTGATAGTGGAGCTTGTGGAGCAATAGAGAACAAAAAGAGGAAAGCCCACCCTGCCACTTGTGCCATGTCATGAGGAAAGCTGGACCACCTATTGAGATGTGCCTTTACGTAAATCAGATGTTCATTATTTAACTAGGCAAGTCAGTTAAGAGCGCATTCTTATTTACAATGACGGCCTAGGAACAGTGGGTTAAATGGGGCAGAACGACATATTTACCATGTCTAGTAACCTTTCGGTTACTGGCTCAACGTTCTAACCACTAGGCTACCTTTGTAAAAAATGTATTTCACCTTCATTTAACCAGGTAGGCCAGTTGAGAACAAGTTCTCATTTACAACTGACCTGGTCAAGATAAAGCAAAGCGACAGGAACAAACATACAGTCAACACAGAAAAGTCTATATACAGTGTGTGCAAATGGCGTGAGGTGGTAAGGCAATAAATAGGCCATAGTAACGAAGTAATTACAATTTACCTGCTGCTCCTGTTGAGAGGTGAAGATTAGGCACAAGTGGATTTTGCAGTTCGCCTTCAAAATAAAAGTACGACAATACTACTATTTTTATTCATTTGCACCACTGTCAATGGCATACTTTTATTTTGAAGGCAACCCGCAAATTCCACTTTTGTGCCTAATCCTTATTGTGGCTAGCTTCACAACACACAACAGGGTCAGGTCGAGCCTTACTAGCTGGCTGCTTATAACGTTAGCTTTGGGCAACAGGGTTAAGTAGTTGGCTAGCTATTAATTTCATTTACTGAAGTTCAATTTCAATAGGCGAACAACAAGTGGCAACCAAGCTACTTACTCACAAGGATTCCTAAATCATTGCTAAGAATAATGAAAATTACTGCAGTTTCTACTGGGTAACGTTACCAAGCTAAAGCTAGCTACCCCAGAAGTTGCGTTTGAACAAATTATGCTTTATTACCAACGCGGTGTTGTAAACACATCGTTCGTGGCCGGTGTTTGTAGACTTTTGTACAGCTTTGACAGTGCTACTGTATCTTTTTGGACACGCAAAGACCCAAACGGCGTTCCATAGCATGTATGTCGTGGAGCTAATAACAGTGACGCCATTACTCTATTCTCGCTGAAATGTTGGTACTCTTTCAAATGACTGCTCGATCCACACAGCAGACATGGTGGGCTAGTTTAGGAATGCTGTGTTGGAAGTATAGTGCATAATGTTACGTGGCGTCACATGCACTTACGTTATATCGGTTTTGCACATCGCGTTAAACTCGACACCGGCAGATACCGATGTTGGCATTTTTAGCTAATATTGTCCGATTACGGGATGTTCACCGATACTACTTTACGTTCATGAAAACAAATATAAATCTCAGCATTTGTTTGACTGTTGGAGGGAACAAGGCGAGCCATGTGCGCTCTACCAAAAAGATGCTACTTACTAAATAAATCACGTGGTTAATCCAAAATCGGAATTAAAATTATAATCTAAAAGTTACAATTTAGCTAATGTAAGGGCATTAGCCCCTGTCATATGGACACATATACCGTGATCCATTGACAGCTAAAGAAATTAGTGCATGGAATTCAGATAGGTCTACTGCTGCATTGGCCTGTAGGCTATAACTTTCATCGTCAACTTAGTAAAATACATAGTCCTAAAGCCGACAAAAACAGTTAAGACATATCCTGATGAAAATACAGGTTCTCTCTACTCCGCCTTTCTATCGGTCTTGATTTGAGCCATCACTAGTGAAGTTTAACAATGTATCAACTAGCCTATTCCGGGCCCTCAGTTTCCAGAGCTCGTGACAGAAGGACTTTTTTGAATGTTTCCACTGGATATCTGATCATGATAAGCAGATTTATAGAAGCGCAGTTTATTAGTGGTGTAAGTGGTGAGTTAAGACAATCAGACATCCCCAACTGAGCACTTTGCTACATTTGTGGGTAGCAGGCCGGGTAGGCCTATGTGTGTGTGTGCTCTGGCGCGTACTCCCTCAACATTATCAGGACAGAAAAAAACAGACATGCTCATTGCTCACATGGAGCACTCCAAACAAAATACAAAATGTTTACTAAACTTTCTCACAAGTGTAGCAGGTTGTGAAAAGTAAATGACATACATGCATTACATTTTTTTGTAACCAAATGACGGGGATTAACGGTACATTTACTAGGCTCACTGGTTACATATGTAACGGGGAATTGATCAAAATAAACAAATGGCCAACAATTCACACAATGTGCAAGAATTGGCGGGAGACAGCTGAGCGCATGCATTCTGGAGAGACGCCCATATCGTCACCACACAGCCCTCTCCTTGTCTTAACATTTTACATTATACTCTAGACACATTATCTTTACACATATTTTAGCTATTCACCGACTGCCGCAACTTAATAATCATCTAGTTCTACCACGCTTGCAGCCCAAATAGCCATAGCACCACACAGCAATTTTTTAAAAGAAGCTAACCGATACTCTGTGGCTAAGTCATGCTCTCTGGTGAAGTATTTTGAATTATTTTATTTAGAATGGAGTAACTATATAATTTTGGCAACATCAATTTAGGGGTACAGTGCACCCACAAACCTTCCTTTCCAATTGGCTGGAACCAGAAATGTGTATATAATGATGCACATGTCTCCGCCCTAATAGAGAAGCACTATTTTTATTGAACCTTAAAATGTCAGTTAAGAACAAATTCTTATTTACAATGACGGCCTAACCCAGACAAGGCTGGGCCAATTGTCCGCTGCCCTATGGGACTCCCAATCACGGCCGGTAGTGACGCCTCTAGCACTGAGATGCAGTGCCTTAGAACGCTGCGCCACTCGGGAGCCCCTGCATGAGTCAAAATGGTTCCAATTGTTTTTCCACCATTCATTTTTCCCATAATGCCATTTAGAAATACTTAACATTGACGTTTTGATAACTGAAAATCTCTAGGACAAGGTGACTTACCACCAATATATTCGCCTGTATTTACCCCCGCCAAAATGAAATGTTAATGTGGCTATCATAAAGAACTACAAATGCCATGATCTGGATGAGACTGCTGAATCTAAAAAGAGACAATCTCTGGATTAACTATCTAATGTTAGCTAAATGTAACGAATAAATTGGTTACATTTCTTTAAATTGACAATTCTGTGAACCGTCTTGTGCAAGTTTCACATTGACACAATACCTGTGTGTCAGGTGTCAGCTAGAGGTGACGTGCAGGAGATTGCGGGGATTTGTAGTCTTCCATGATGTCTACTTTAATGCTAATTAGCATTTTCCAATCAGAGTAAAGAGAACCGAATATATTGATAAGTCACCTTGTATGAGAGAAAAGTCATGGCAGGTTAAGCAAAACAAAAGCGATTGGAACCATTTCCCTGTTTGACCGCTAGGTTTTATGGGAATGACGACACTGTGGGGCTTTATGCAGTTGACAACACATACTGAGAGAGGGGTTGCCATTTCGCTCGCTTGGATGCTATATCTGAGATTGATGTCTCTGTCAGCGTGCGTCTCTGTGAAATAAAATATCAATATATAATTTGGATGAGCGAGGTGGTACAGGGTAGGGTGGGCCAGGCCCACAACACCAGCCCTGACTAAGCCGAACATCTGAACAGATTCTCTCTTCAATCAAAATCTCTCAAGCCACCAGTTCTGGTTATAGACCGCAGACGGAAAAAACCCTCTATGGGCTTTGCTATCACAGAAGCGATCAATAGCAAAGATCAGAGGTGCGCCCTCTATAAATTTCTGTGGACAGCAGTAGTCATGATATTTCTCTAAAAACAGCCTTTCTTTCCTTGCTTGAGAACTAAATGAGGGAACAGGTCAAGATCGGATCATGGAAACACGTTTCCGATTCTGGAAGTAACGTGTAAAAAGACTAATCATTAAAATAATCTGATTATGTAAAAAGTACATTTACATAAAGCCCAACACTGCTGGAGCGCCACTTTAATTACAGGTTCCTCACAGGAAACATGCAGAGATACCGACAAGACAGAATCTGTCCTACACCATTACGTGAATCGCTCTCCCCCCCGCACACACAGCCTAGCGGTTAAAGCGTTGGGCCAGTAAGCGAAAGATAGCTGGTTTGAATACACGAGCCGACAAAGTGAAATCTGTCGATGTGCCCCTGCTTCAGGGGCGCCGTACTACCATGGCTGACTCAGTAAAATAACACATTTTACTGCACCTATCAGGTGTATGTGACAAATCAAACACACAGCTGGGCCTGTTGGTTTACCTGTCCGTGCCCAGGGCTGGGGGCAGTGTGCTGGGGAGGGGGCTGGCTCCCAGTAGGTGTGCTGGAGGGCTGCGGAGGGTGCATGGAGCTAGAATGGTGGGAGAACTGCTGGGGAGCTAAGACAGATGAAAGACTAACTTGAACCTGAAGTTTTTGGAATCAAACAATTTACAAACCAAAGAGCCTTGAACAATGACAGTCTTAGAATAAATTGTATTGATGCGACTGCATGTAAGCAGGACGTTGTCCTGTACACGACTAAAATGATGAAGTCTTGCTGAGTGGACTTTTAAACAGAGACAGTGCGTTATCTTACCATACATGGTCTGTTGTGGTCCCGGGGGCCCCTCTGTCTGTCCGGGGTACTGAGGGCCTGGGGGGCCCAGAGCCTGGGGGTGGCCTGCCTGAGTCAACATCCTGGCCCCACCCTGCAGCATGGAGTACACCGGCTAGAGAGCGAGCGAGAGGCAAGGGATAAAGAACGAAAGAAGGACAAAAAGAGTGAGATAATGATATGAACAAAACATTATTTAAAAAAAATCCTATGCAGGTCAGGCTTGTATTGAAACAAAACCTCCATCCACAACACATTCTGGGTCTCCGGACCTATGCTGTTATAAGCGTGGATAAGTACTAGCGCCAGCACCACTAGCACAATAGTTACCTGTCCGGGGTAGTGGGGCATGCCCTGGATGACCTGACTGTACTGCAGGTAGGCCTGGGGGTAGGGGGAGGCCACCAGGGGAGGGCCTGCTGCAGACGCTGCAGCCTGGAGCATCTGGGGCTGAGAAGAGCCGTGGTGGTCCGGACGAGGGCCTACCACCTGGCCTGGGGGGGGGGGGGGGGGGGGGGGGGGGAGAATTAACATAGTGATCATAACTAATTCTCTACTTGTTGATTTAAAAAATGTTCCCCAGTTGCTAAATTAAAAAGTGAAAGGTTAGGACAGTGTTGCGACCAACCTATTGTTTAGACAACACAATGGTGTGAGTGTGTACCTTTAGCTCTGGGATACTTCCCCTGCTGGACTGTGGACATGGTGTACTGATACATCTGGGGAGGCTGGGAAACAAAGGGACGGTTAGACCCCAACATCGTGTGTACACACACACGATTTGTTTTTGTCTACACCCCAGACACACGAATGCTTATTTTTCAGAGACCAAAGTCAAACACAGGCTCAGTCCTACCTGTACAGAGTGTCCCTGTATCTGTACGGGGGAGAGGTAGGACAGGTAGGGGGTGCTGTAGATGGCCTGTTGTCCTGGGGGGGGCTGGAGCACCACGGAGGGGCTGAGAGGAGTGGGCCGCGGGGGGGTGGGGGCTGGGGACGGCTTCACCTGGGGAGGAGAGAAGGTGCACGGTTTAGGTTGGTTTGTGAGATAAAGTGTGTGTGTTTAGTTGAACAAATCACACACACAGTTACATTTGTGTGTGAGTTGGTGTGAACATAGTTGAACTCCTGGCCAAACAGGTTGTTGTGAGAGAGAATTTGTTCTCAACTACTTCCCTGGGTGTGTGTGTGTGTGTGTGAGTGAGAGAGGGACAGACCAGGGTCATGGGTGCCTTGAAGACGAACTCTTTGGCGTTGGGGTTCAGCGTAGACTTCTTCACCTGGCTAAAAAAAACACACAAGGAGAGCGAGATGACTACTCCAAATCATCTTTCAAATCCCTTTTCCATACATCCATCCTCAACACGGTGACTACCTTGCCCACCTGAGCATGGGGCTCACTTTTGACTTAACAATATGTTGATACAGTGCTAAGTTATATACGGTATTGTAAAAATCCATACCGGTATTCATGATATATCACCCAGATCCTGCATAATACCTACAGATGGGTGTGTCAACACATCTTATCAACACTAGGGGTGTACGGGTACTATTGGGGTGTACGGGGACCTCTGTTCGGTCCGCATTGTGAACCTGTACCCTTCTTTGTGCGTTCGTAACCAAGAGGGAAAGGGGAATTTACCACATACGACTGGGAAAAACCCACTTGAACATTCCTCAAGCTGGTAATTACTAGTGGGGAAACTCGTCTATCATCCTGAGCACCCACTTCTCCCACATGTTGACCTCTGACATCACTTATTAAGGAAATGGTCTGGAACCGCATTTTCGGCAGATAAATGCAACAAAACATTGTTTGTAAAAAGCAATCTATTAATGTGTTTAAACCATTTGTTTACAAGCACGATAGCTGGTAACTTCCCACCTCCCACATGGTTACAAACGAAGCATCGGAGTAAAAACTTGAGGCCCAACATAACAATCCAGTCAAAACAGACAATACCAGGAACATTGTGAATGACATTACATTTTCTTCTGTGACCCCCCCAACCGAACCATGGATTTGGTGAACCGTTAAACCGGATAAAGCGCTAAATAACCTTCAGTTAGTGCTAAATACGGCTGCTAGAATCCTGACTAGAACCAAAAAATTTGATCATATTACTCCAGTGCTAGCCTCTCTACACTGGCTTCCTGTCAAAGCAAGGGCTGATTTCAAGGTTTTACTGCTAACCTACAAAGCATTACATGGGCTTGCTCCTACCTATCTCTCTGATTTGGTCCTGCCGTACATACCTATACGTACGCTACGGTCACAAGACGCAGGCCTCCTAATTGTCCCTAGAATTTCTAAGCAAACAGCTGGAGGCAGGGCTTTCTCCTATAGAGCTCCATTTTTATGGAACGGTCTGCCTACCCATGTCAGAGACGCAAACTCGGTCTCAACCTTTAAGTCTTTACTGAAGACTCATCTCTTCAGTGGGTCATATGATTGAGTGTAGTCTGGCCCAGGAGTGGGAAGGTGAACGGAAAGGCTCTGGAGCAACGAACCGCCCTTGCTGTCTCTGCCTGGCCGGTTCCCCTCTTTCCACTGGGATTCTCTGCCTCTAACCCTATTACAGGGGCTGAGTCACTGGCTTGCTGGGGCTCTCTCATGCCGTCCCTGGAGGGGGTGCGTCACCTGAGTGGGTTGATTCACTGTTGTGGTCATCCTGTCTGGGTTGGCGCCCTCCCCCCTTGGGTTGTGCCGTGGCGGAGATCTTTGTGGGCTATACTCAGCCTTGTCTCAGGATGGTAAGTTGGTGGTTGAAGATATCCCTCTAGTGGTGTGGGGGCTGTGCTTTGGCAAAGTGGGTGGGGTTATATCCTTCCTGTTTGGCCCTGTCCGGGGGTGTCCTCGGATGGGGCCACAGTGTCTCCTGACCCCTCCTGTCTCAGCCTCCAGTATTTATGCTGCAGTAGTTTATGTGTCGGGGGGCTGGGGTCAGTTTGTTATATCTGGAGTACTTCTCCTGTCCTATTCGGTGTCCTGTGTGAATCTAAGTGTGCGTTCTCTAATTCTCTCCTTCTCTCTTTCTTTCTCTCTCTCGGAGGACCTGAGCCCTAGGACCATGCCCCAGGACTACCTGACATGATGACTCCTTGCTGTCCCCAGTCCACCTGGCCATGCTGCTGTTCCAGTTTCAACTGACCTGAGCCCTAGGACCATGCCCCAGGACTACCTGACATGATGACTCCTTGCTGTCCCCAGTCTACCTGGCCATGCTGCTGCTCCAGTTTCAACTTCCACCTGACTGTGCTGCTGCTCTAGTTTCAACTGTTCTGCCTTATTATTATTCGACCATGCTGGTCATTTATGAACATTGAACATCTTGACCATGTTCTGTTATAATCTCCACCCGGCACAGCCAGAAGAGGACTGGCCACCCCACATAGCCTGGTTCCTCTCTAGGTTTCTTCCTAGGTATTGGCCTTTCTAGGGAGTTTTTCCTAGCCACCGTGCTTCTACACCTGCATTGCTTGCTGTTTGGGGTTTTAGGCTGGGTTTCTGTACAGCACTTTGAGATATCAGCTGATGTACAAAGGGCTATATAAATAAATTTGATTTGATTTGATTTAAACCCCCTAATCAACACTACTACATATAACAGATTAACTGGGGGTATTAGGTTGACTTAGAAGTAGACTATTGTACTACACTGTGGAATAATGTACTGTATTGCACTGTTCTTCGGTCACACTTACTCAGCCACGCCCTCCACTCGCTCGCCGCCCTCCTCGCTGCCAGGGGTCCTGGCTGGCTGGGGTGTCCCTGCAGCCTGTCTGTCTGGACCTGATGACTGAGAGGTGGTGTTGGGGGCTGGAGAGGGGGTAGGGGTGGTAGGATTCGGGGTGAAGGAGGACCCCTCTCCAGTCTGGGGGTCCTGGGAGGGGGTGTGGCCAGGGGCGGGTATAGACTCGGCTGTGGTGGCGGAGTCTGATGGGGAGGGCTGGGCGGGCTCTGAGGAAGTGGGGCCAGCAGAAGGGGAGGAGCTGGGCTGGAGCTGTGGAAGAGAGCGAGAGTGTCAGAATCAGATAAGACACATGGGGTCGCACACATGGACACGAGACACACACTTACCCTGAACTCTTTGCCAAATTTCCGGAGCTCCTCCAGCTGTGTTCTCTGCAGGACTGAGGGAACTGAGAGGGAGAGAGAAAATCATGGAGAGAAAAAGCTACTTTTCAAAAGACCTGAGATGAGTGGAAGGACAGGGACCAGTCAAATGGAGAGGAAGTGAGAGAGCTAACCTTTGCCGCTCTTGCCGTCCTGAGGGCTGGCTGGGCCTTCTGTCCTCTCCTTAGCCGCTGAGCTCAGGATCTCATTCACTGAGAGCGAGAGAAAAAGATAGCAAGAGACAGATGGAGAAATAGAGGTAGAAAAGGGAACAGAAATCATAAATTATTCACAAAAGTAACTTCAATAGAACAATATATAAGAATAATATTGTAGTAAATCCTCCTCCTCACCATCCACAGTGAACAGAGGGGTGGGCCCAGAGGACTTGGGTGTTGCCGAGGCGATCGAGGAGGAGGAAGTGTCCAGGTAGGCAGGGCCAGCCAGAACGGGGTCGTCTAGTTTTGGAGAGCGAGAGACTGCGGGGAGAGAGAAAGAAGGGAAAAGTGAGGGATGTGAATAATCTAGAATATGAGTGGTGGAAATATGTTTGTGTGCACTTTCAGAGGAGGTGTGTGTGTACCTGCAGGTGAGGACTGGGAACTTGGGTTGCGCAGAGTTCTATTGGTCTGTACGGATCTCTGGGCTTTGGGAGAAGTTCTGGATGACACTGATGCACAGGAAGAGTACACTTAAAACTCAATATACCCAAAAACTCACACTCCCTCAAAATACCCAAACAGACAGAGGCCTTACCTCCGTTGACAGAAGAGCGTGAGGCATCGGCTAGAGCTTGTGGGTGAGAGATGGAGTGAGGGATCGGGTGAGAGGAGGAAGAGGGGGTAGGGCTACTGGGCTGGGCCGGGGGGCTGGCTTGGGACTGGTGGGGAGAGTAGGCGCTCCTGACGGACAGCGGGCTGCTCCTATCAGAACCCTGGGAGGGCCTAGAAGAGCCGGGGACTCCTGTTCGACTGGGTATTGGACCAGAGGCTCCGCCCCTCAGGCTGCTGGGGGACACACCCATCTCCCTGGCCCTCTGGGGAAGAGGAATGTATTTACCCTCCCTAGAGAGAGAGAAGTATAAAACGCAACAATTTCAAAGATTTTACTGAGTAACAGTCAATTGAAATAAATTAGGCCCTAATCTATGGATTTCACATGACTGGGAATAGAGATATGCATCTGTTGGTCACAAATAAAATAAAAATAGAAAAGGTAGAGGCGTGGATCAAAAAAACACAGTATCTGGTGTGACCACCATTTGCCTCATCTCCTTCGCACGCATAGAGTTGATCAGGCTGTTGAATGTGGCCTGTGGAATGGTGTCCTACTCCTCTTCAATGACTGTGCGAAGTTGCTGGATATTGGCAGCAACTGGAACACACTGTCATACACGTTGATCCAGAGCATCCCAAACATGCTCAATGGGTGACATGTCTGGTGAGTGTGCATGCCGAGAAAGAACCCGGGACATTTTTACCACCTTTTCTCCCCAATTGCATGGTATTCAATTGGTAGTTACAGTCTTGTCTCATCGCTGCAACTCCCATACGGACTCGGGAGGGGCGAAGGTCGAGTGCTATGCGTCCTCCGAAACACGACCCAGCCAAGCCGCACTGCTTCTTGACATAATGCCCGCTTAACCCGGAAGCTCGAACCAGGATCTCTAGTGGCACAGCTAGCACTGTGATGCAGTGCCTTGCGTCACTCGGCAGGCCTCCTGAACTGGGACATTTCAACTTACAAGAATTGTGTACAGATCCTTGCATTATCATACTGAAATATGAGGTGATGGTGGAGTAAGAATGGGCCCCAGGATCTCATCACGGTAATCTCTGTGCATTCAAATTGAAATCAATAAAAATGCATTTGTGTTCATTGTCCGTAGCTTATACCTGCCATACCATAACCCCACCACCACAGGGCACTCTTGACATCAGCAGACTGCTCGCCCACACAAAGCCATACATGCTTTCTGCCCAGTTTAGTTGAAACCTGGATTTATCTGTGAAGAGCACACTTCTCCAGCGTGTTACAGGCCAACAACTCTGGTGGACATCCCTGCAGTCAGCATGCCAATTGCACACACCCTGCACGCACCCAAAAGTTTGGGGTCACTTAGAAATGTCCTTGATTTGGAAGGAAAAAGCAAATTTTTTGTCCATTAAAATAACATCAAATTGATCAGAAATACAGTGTAGACATTAGTAATGTTGTAAATGACTATTGTTGCTGGAAACAGCTGATTTTGAATGGAATATCTACATAGGTGTACAGAGGCCCATTATCAGCAACCGTCACTCGTGTTCCAATGGCACGTTGTGTTAGCTAATCCAAGTTTATAATTTTAAAAGACTACTTGATCATTAGAAAACCCCTTTGCAATTATGTTAGCACAGCTGAAAACTGTTGTGCTTATTAAAGCAGCAATAAAACTGGCCTTCTTTAGAGTAGTTGAGTATCTGGAGCCTCAGCATTTGTGGGATCGATTACAGGCTCAAAATGGCCAGAAACAAAGAACTTTCTTCTGAAACTCGTCATCCTATTCTTGTTCTGAGAAATGAAGGCCATTCCATGTGAGAAATTGCCAAGAAACTCAAGATCTCATACATAGCTGTGTACTACTCCCTTCACAGAACAAGGCAATCTGGCTCTAACCAGAATAGAAAGAGGAATAGGAGGCCCCGGTGCACAACTGAGCAAGAGGACAAGTATATTAGAGTGTCTAGTTTGAGAAATAGACACCTCCCAATTTCTCAACTGGCAGCTTCATTAAATAGTACCCGCAAAATACCAGTCTCACCGTCAACAGTGAAGAGGCGACTCCGGGACGCTGGCCTTCTAGGCAGAGATCCTCTGTCCAGTGTCTGTGTTCTTTTGTCCATCTTAATCTTTTATTTTTATTGGCCAGTCTGAGATACGGCCTCTTCTTAACAACTCTGCCTAGAAGGCCAGCATCCAGGAGTCGCCTCGTCACTGTTGACGTTGAGACTGGTGTTTTGCAGGTACTATTTAATGAAGCTGCCAGTTGAGGACTGGAGGTGTCTGACACGTGCCATTGGAACACAGGAGTGATGGTTGCTGAAAAATGGGCCTATGTAGATATTCCATTAAAAACCAGCCGTTTCCAGCTACAATAGTCCTTTACAACATTAATGTCTACAATGTATTTCTGATCAATCTGATATTTTAAATGGATAAAAAAGTGCTTTTCTTTCAAAAACTAGGACATTTCTAAGTGACCCCAAACTTTTGAACGGTAGTGTATGTCTGCGATTCCCTTTCGGTCTCACCTGCTCCCGGCACTACTCTGGAATCCAGGGCTGCCCCTCTCCCTCCCCTCATCCCTCTCTCGGACCACGGCGCTGTACTTGTCCTCCTCGCTCTTATCGTCGTTCTCCAGGTTGGTGCGGTGACGGTACTGGGGGCTTCCCTCGATCTCATTCGCTAGGCGGGCCGCACGTGCCTCCCGCTGCCGGAAGCCATCTGAGCTGCCCCTTTCCAGGGGAACACTGAATGGGGAGAAAGACAGAGATAAGACTTCCAAGGTCATTCAAAAATATGAGAGAGAAAAAGGGAGATGAATGAATGAGGCTGTGTTCACAAAGGAAGCCCAATTCTGATATTTTTTTCACTAATTGGTCTTTTGACCAATCAGCTCTGAAAAAGATGTGATAAAGACCAATCACTGGGGGAAAAAACAACACAGAATGATACTGAGTTATATAGACAGTGACCTGATCATATTCCACAATCAGAATAAGGAGCTGAGGGGAGAACACTCACGTGTACATGGAGAGGCTGGAATCGTAGGTGGACGTGACACCATATGTCTCCTCGTTAAACTTGAACATTTCGCTGGCATCCCAGCCATTAGACTGACAGAGACAGAAGAACCGTACGGTAAGTGTGTGCCTATGTCTAACCAAGTGCGCGTGTGTGAGCGCGGCAGTAACCAAGTTTCCATCCAACCATTTCATGCAGATTAATTACTTGACAAAAAAAATGTAAATAAAAAAATCCTAAAAGGCCTGATAGCTAACTTGTCCTATTGTCGACAAAACCATTGTTTGGTCGGTGAAATAGATTATGCCATAAACGCTATTGTGCAACTATTGAAATAATAACCATCATGTCAAAATAAACTTGGGAGTCACGCAATGATATGTTAGGTTCTTGTAACCTACTACCATCACGGCGTGTGAAAGCATGAAGACTTTACAGGCAGATGAAATAAGTTATGAACTTCCCATTGTGGGTAAGTGCACGGTGAGATTCAAGAAAATGTCCAATAAATATTGAGGGTGTTATTTGAATGCTGGTGACATGATGATTGGCTGCCATTATCAAATAAAAATGATCTTGCTCTTTCCCATATCAGCAAACTTGTCTCGAGAGCATGCACTAAAACCAGATTGGGAAAGTTTGCTATTTACCACAACAGATCGTGTGACAAAACCATCGGTGGAGTAAAACATGTGATGGAAACCCATTGAACTTCTGTTTATCATTTGTTACATGGAAAATGTAGCGCAGGTGTTTATGTGCACTAGGTCATCACGCAGTTGTTGCTGATAAATAAATAAATAAACAAGTCTTTTTGATAGAAACCCAAATGAGGTTTGATTTTTTGTTATACTGCAGATTTTAGAATCTGTTAACATATTGGATGGAAACCTAGCTACTGTGTCTATGCATTTCTCTGCGTGTGTGAGCGCGCCTCACCGTGTCAGTCTCCAGGTCGAAGCCTTCTCCATTGCTGTCGCCTCCGTCCCACCGCTGCAGCACCTTCTCCCGGTGTTCTCCGTTCACCCGCGATGAGCTGATTGCTGTATCTGTGAAAGCATCTACAAAGCCCCAACTTGAAGGTATAATGGGTCATCTACTAGTGGTACATAATGATACACACACACACCCTCCAATCTGTCTCATTCAGTTCCACTGCTTACTTAAAACACACATCCTTATCTTGTTTCAGTCACACTGACAACACACTCTCTCTCACACACTTACCTCTGATGGCGTAGTTGAGGTCCACATCTCGGCAAGTCATTGTGACCAGGTCGCCGGGGCTGAAGATCATGGTGTCTGTGATCTCCTCGATCCTGGGCAGAGAGGGTGGCAAGCCTCCCCCTCCGTCTCCATCCGCCTCTCCTCCCTCACTCCTCTTGTGGACCGCGTCGACCACCAGCTCACACTGGAGAAAAACACATTAGGACCACAGATGAACCAGAGGTTAAGTGAAGAGTGGCTGCAGGCAGTGGTCAATGTGACCTGTGGGTGTATTCCTTACGCTGCAAAATGCTGTCGGTTGCAAAACATAAGACGTTTTGCAACGAAAACTAGTTTCTGTCGGACAATTTCAAGTAGGTCCCTCCTGGTGTTGCATGTTATACCGAACCTTCAGTAGTTTTTCAAAACTAGAACACGAAAAACTGAACTATATTTTTTGTTACCTTCGGTACTTCTGTCAAATGTGTCTCACGGATCAAGCGTGTCTATCAGCACAGCCGACCTCTTATTATAGTGTGCACTGTGCCTGCTCCACTTACTCATTGCTAGCCTGCACTGGGAGTCTGGGCTATATCATGTTAGCTCCTCACTCATGCTGCACACAAGTTAACACACTTTAATAATGCGACACGGCGGCATGTAGAAATGTTGAAACTGTTGCTTACTGTTCGTAAAACAATGTCAATATAGGCTAGAACACTTTACAATGCAAGAGGATACCAGTAGCTTCCAGCTATTATAGGCCAACTTTCCTTGCTAGCTGACAGGTAAAGCTAACATCAATTCACTAACCCAGTACTTTGAACTATAGCGCAAACCATAACGCAAAATATGCTGATTTGAAAGTTGATTGCCACAAAAAACGTTATCCATTCTCTTATTTCAGTCTCTCTCACAAAGATGATCTATTGCCTCGGCGAACTGACTGTGCGCCTACGGGCCGTCCCCCTCTTGCCTCGTGAATGGCGTCATTCCTACACCGCTCTGATTCAGAGGAGTTGGGTAAATGCGGAAGACATTTCAGTTGAATGCATTCAGATGTGCAACTGACTAGGTTTTGTAACAAATCCGACTAACGAATACACCAGAGATCAAGGTGAACATCTGACCACAACCATGTTTCCAGGAGCGGTCTATAACGTGTCGGTATGCATTACACTCCTGTATGGTCTAATACAAGGTAGTAGACAATTACCCTTGAGCTGAGGGTCTTGAAGATGCCTTCATACACATTTCCACTCTTCACTCGGACGTCACAGGTGGAGCCCTTGATGGATAATAATAAATGGTTATTGGTCATTTCATTATGATATACATTAGTAGACAGTTGTCGACAACTTAAATAGTGCACATTAGGGCATAGTGTATGTGCTGCATCAAAGTAAGGCACCATGGTGGTCCAGGCCTAATCGACCAAATGAAAACTCACCACTACAGCTGTGAGATAGTGAAGCATCCTGGTGTTGTTGTAGACACCTTCAAATACCTGTTGTAAACAAGCATGTCTGACTTCAGAATGGCATGGACCTCTATTTTCAAAGCTCCAAAAAAATGTGACTTTACTCTAAACCCAATTTCCTTTAAACATTTTAGAGTTTACAATAGTGCACTAGTATGGAAGCAAACAAAGAGAAAGACAACCTACATTATGTCATCAAAAGGGTACTAGGCTATGCACTTCTGTAGTACATGCTGGATAGCCTACATTTCATGATATATGACTTACGGGAGAGGACTGAGATGGCGGCTTCATTGTATTTCTTGTCCTGAATGTGAAGAGAGAACATTAGCAACAGACAAGACAAATGGGTGTAGCTGGCTCCGGGGCAAAATGCTGCAACACAAGAAGCGGGCCGGCAGCTGCACCACTTTCAATGTAGCTAACTAACATGCAAACTTGCGAGGCATTATGGACACGGAATAATTTTGCGTTGATCAAATGTGGACTTTTTTAGACTGGTGGTCCTCGATCTGTCATAGGACTGCATGAAGCTAGCTAGATGATCTAGAAGACCCGTATATGCAGCCGTAGGGCAAGACTTATCACGGTCACGAATCCGTGCCGACGCCGGTGATCTACGTTAGCTAGCCCTGACATTTGGTGGGGGGAGGGGGAAACAAGCTAGCCCCGAAGCGGATCGTGTTCTGTTCTCCATTACAGTGCCGTACGACATTGTTTGCGAGGCTTAACCAAAACAATTGTGTTGACACAAGCTGGCTAACTAGGGTTAGCTAAAAACTGAAGGCAACGTTAAAGCGATGTGGCTAACAGTGTAGCTCACGTTACCTAGCCATAGCCAGCTAACGTGCAACTATTTTAGCTAAAGTAATCTGGTAACTGGCTAACAATTGAGTAACTGGCAAGATGGTCAAAAGATCAAAAATCTAAACATTAGCTTGTTTATGTGCAATACAATAACTAGCTGATGATTGTCTAGTTAACGTTAGCTAGCAAGCTATACAAGACAGCTAGTAAGGAGGAAACCAACTGCAAACTGGTAAATAATGTAAGAATTTATAGATATCGAGAGAGACGTTGAATACAATAAATAATGAAAACGTATGAATACTTTTTAGTCATGTGCATCCCTGTTACTCCGCAGTCTTGTTGATTCTGTGAAAAATCACACGACTTGACAGGCCAAACAAAATCTAAAGCAAATGCTTAAAAACACAACAAAAACACGGATAATCCCCTCCCCACAGAAAGTGAATGGGCATATTGGCGTCAATCAAAACGTATCGTCTATTTCATTGGTTCGGACAACGGTCAATCATAGCAATGTCGATTTAGCAGAACCTCTGTGCCCATTGGCCCGCAACCCACATCAATTATATTTACTTGGTTCCAATTGGCATAAAACGTCGATTTAAAGCCTCCATTGGACATGGGCACGCCCACTGTAATCCTCGTATTGACCGGTAAACCTTTACGGATATGTGGCAGATCCCCGGACTTGCTTGACGACAGTGGCCGAACATGTGCTTACCTTCCAGGCACAGCTCTGTTGGTATTACTCCCGCTGATATGAGGGGGTAAACCGGCTGGCCCTGCCGTTCCATTGGAGGTTTTTCGTCCGCATGAACCGGGTTGTTGCTGGTGTGACACGTGCCAATAATTACACCTCAAGTAACAATTGTACGGATTAAATGTGTCTTTAGTCTACTAAATAGTATTTGACATTACCAGACTGGCTACCTCGCTAGTGTACAATTAAGTCAATGAGGACACCATCGATAAAGATCACGTTTGCTAGCCAACTTTTAGCTAGCTGCTAACAAATATCGAACCAGCTAGCTAGCTAGAATGGATACACACAGAAACCAATACAAGTAGCAGCAAGTGACCATTAGCAACTTGACACAACTACAACTCACGTTCTGTCGACGAAAAGACATTGCCTCTTCGGAACTCAATCGATAGTTTATCTGACTACTGTAGTACAGCCCTGCACGCTATAGCTAGCTAGAAGAGCAAGCAGTAATGTCCCTTCTGTAGCTAAAACTGAGCACGTCGTTTTCGTTTCCTCTCCGTAGATATACTCTTGCGTGTGGCTTACTCCGATTGCATGTCATTTGTAACTTAAACAAATTCTAAAAGTCGGGGAAAACAAATTCGCCGGTTTGGCACCACAAAGATGCTGTAGTCTGCGCGTGGCTGACTGGGTTGATGGGGGCGTGTACGTGCGCATTCACAAATTAAGAACGTGCACGCGCTAAACAGTTTAGACCCCAAACTGCGGTCATCACTAGTTTCCAACCAAACCCCGCCTAGATCTAAAATGTATCTTCTTAAAATCTGATTTTAAACATAACCCGAACCTTAACCCCATTTCTAACCGTATGCCTAACCATAAATTATGACCCCAAAACTCATTTTTGTTTTCATGATTTTTTTATGATATAGCCATTTGACTTTGTGGCAACCCAAAACTACAAGAATTACTGGAACATTCCTTTACATCCTTCCCCTTTATTCAGTAAGAAACAATTACAGTGAACCAAAGCAACAACACACGAGGCCAAAAACTTTCAGTATAATTATATTATATCATATCATTTAATTCAATGTTGTACCTGAAACTAACCACACAGGTTGGACAAAACCCTGCCCACCGTCAACACAAGGTCCCAGCAAAAGAGAGAGCGACAGAGACAGAAAGGCACAAATAGAGATCAACATTTGAAAAGGATGAACAGGGGGATGGGGGTAAGATGTGTAAAAGATGACAAAGCTCAGAGTAGAGGACAAACAGAAGAAGTGAAGGTATAAACAAAGAGGAAGGAGGGGGATACAAAGAGAAAGAAAGAGGCACTGAACTGAATGGCAGAAAGACGGACATGGCCACACAACCCAGGCACAGGTTGAAGGAGTACGACAGAGGTGATAACAAAGAAAGGCACAAGTAGAAAAATGTCCCCCCCCCCCCCCCTTATATTTTTCTTATTTTCTATTTCTGCACTTTAAAATTAAATTTGGATGAGGTCCAGGAGGAGAGGACTGTATGAGCGTGAGGGAAAGACTGAGTATGAGGCTTAGGAATATTTTTAAAAGGCAAACAAATTTCAACTGAAATAACCGAATGGGGGCAGGAACAAGTGTTACGCAATTACAGAGTAAACAACATACAATAAAAGGCATTTAAAAAATAAAATTAATACTATTATTTCCGACCATCATCATTATTTCCTTTATCATTATTGTTAATCATATCATTATTATCAATAACAAAGCATTTTTTTATGTGAAGGATAGATATAATCGCTCTCTACCTCTGGCCACTTCTCTACCATTAAAGAAAACCAGAAAATGAGTGGAGAGAAAAAGAGAGACAGAGAGAAAGAGTGAGGTTGAAAGAGTGACTGAGGTATATGTATCCTGCCTGCCGGTTCTAGCCTAGTCTCTTTGCCACCTAGTAAGTATATGGTTGTCCTCCATCTCTACCTCTGAAAGTGTACTGCTGGCCAGTAGAATGTCTGCAGGATATTGAGGTATGGTACTGCTGGGTTCAGAGGATATCTCTCACTACCTACATCCATAAATGGATTCAAAAGTCTACAAAAAGCGTACCGAGAGGTGTACCAGCAAAAAAGCTTATCTCGCTAAACATTAGTGTTACCTTTACTTACTGTACCTTTACTTAGTGTACCTTTACTTAGTGTTGTAAGGTGCTCCCATCCCCTCTCTTCTCTTTCACCCGTTTTCTCTTTCTCTCCATCTGGCTGAATCTCCCAGAATGCTTGTGTTTTAATAGTGTTAGTACGTCCTTCTAACCCCTTCCCCTCAGTCTCGTAACAAAATACAAATACTGGTTATGAATGGCTATGACTCCCGCCTCCTCCACTCTCCCTTTCGCACAAACACCCCCCTCCCTCCTCAGAAGAAGGAGTACTGGTTGTCAATGGCTCTTGCCCTCCCTCCTTCCCGCTCTTCACCCTCCACCCCCTCCAGTTGGCGAAGAGGAGCTTCCCTCTCCTCCCAGTCCTCCGCTCCTTCACCTCCTCCTGCAGTTGCTGCAGTTCCTCCCCCACCTCCTCCCAGCTCGGCCTCGTTCCCTCGTTCCTGGGGTGGGGTTGGGGGTGGCGGCCGGCCGGGGGGCAGGGGTGGAGGAGGAGGCTGGGGGGGGCTACGGGGTCTGCTGGTCAAGTCTGGTGGGAGGAAAGAACAGCCGAGAGAGAAAAGCAGAGAAAGAAAGAGTGGTAAAAGGTGTAAATAAAGGAGGGGCGGGCGGGGGACAAGATAAAAAGGTGACATTTCCAGAGAGCGAGTGGTGAGAAGGGAGAAGAGGAGGAGGAAGAGGGGGAGAGAGAGAGTGAGTGTCATGGCCGCGACGTCTGTGTGACAGGTCCATGTCATGGAATCAGTCGAGACACACACAAACACACTGTGCGCTCACATACACACCTCGTTCCCGTCTATTGAATACATTTAATGTAAAACACAAAACAACGCATCGTCTGAAAATGTTCTATGAAGATTCTACATGACCCTAAACTTTTTAGCAGATACAACATTCTATAGCAGAGGTGGTCTCTCAAGTCATTGCTCTAGGGGTGATCTGTGTTCTCAAAAATAATCTATGGTAGGTCCAGTTCTAGATAAGGTTAGTACAGACTAACTTCACTGGAAGACTGAGCAGTACACTGAGGTGAATGGCCACTAGCTAGCTCTACACTCGCGCTATAGTGCGTTCCATCGGTTTCTCTCTCTCGCCGGCCGTCTCTCTCTCTAGGTCCCTCTCACTGGCTAGCTCTCTCTCGCTGGCTAGCTCTCTCTCGCTGGCTAGCTCTCTCTCGCTGGCTAGCTCTCTCTCGCTGGCTAGCTCTCTCTCGCTGGCTAGCTCTAGGTCTCTCTCGCTCTAGGTCTTTCTCTCGGTTTCTCCCTCTCTCTGTCTCTCTCTCATGCTGCCTCTCTCCCGCCATCATTCTCTCTAGGTCACTGTCTCTCTCACTCTAGATCTCTCTCGCTCTCGCCATCTTTCCCTCACTAGGTCTCTCCCAGTCTAGCGTTCTCCTCTCTCTAGGTCTCTTTCTTGCCGTCTCTTTCTTGCCGTCCCTCGCTCTGGGGGTGTCTCTCGGTCCCTCTCTCGCTCTGGGTCTCTAGCTCTTTCTCTCGGTTTCTCTCCCTCTCTGTCTCGGTCTGCCTCTTTCTCATGCTGCCTCTTTCTCGCCGTCTTTCCCTCACTAGGTCTCTCCCAGTCTAGGTTTCTCACGCTGCCTCTCTCTCTTTCTTGCCGTCCCTCGCTCTGGGTCCCTCTCTCTGGGTCTCTCTCTCTCGCTCTCTCTGGGTCTCTCTCTCTCGCTCTCTCTCGCTCTCTCTGGGTCTCTCGCTCTCTCTGGGTCTCTCTCTGGGTCTCTCTGGGTCTCTCTCTGGGTCTCTCTCTGGGTCTCTCTCTGGGTCTCTCTCTGGGTCTCTCTCTGGCTCTCTCTCTCGCTCTCTCTGGGTCTCTCTCTGGGTCTCTCTCTCTGGGTCTCTCTCTCGCTCTCTCTGGGTCTCTCTCTCGCTCTCTCTGGGTCTCTCTCTCGCTCTCTCTGGGTCTCTCTCTCTCTCGCTCTCTCTGGGTCTCTCTCTCTCTCGCTCTCTCTGGGTCTCTCTCTCTCTCGCTCTCTCTGGGTCTCTCTCTCTCTCGCTCTCTCTGGGTCTCTCTCTCTCTCGCTCTCTCTGGGTCTCTCTCTCTCTCGCTCTCTCTGGGTCTCTCGCTCTCTGGGTCTCTCTCGCTCTCTCTGGGTCTCTCTCTCGCTCTGGGTCTCTCTCTCGCTCTGGGTCTCTCTCGCTCTCTCTGGGTCTCTCTCTGGGTCTCTCTCTCGCTCTGGGTATCTCTCTCTCGCTCTGGGTATCTCTCTCTCTCTCTCTCTCTGGGTCTCTCTCTCTCTCTCTCTCTCTCGCTCTGGGTCTCTCTCTCGCCGTTGCCATCGCTTGAGGTCGCTCGAGGTCTCGGTCTGTCTCTCTCGCTAGGTCTCGGTCTGTCTCTCTCTCGACGTCTTTCTCTGTAGGTCTCTCCCCCTCTTGCCGTCTCTCTCTCCCGCTACGTCTCCCTCCCTCTCTAACTCGGTGTCTCTCTCTCTGTGGAGTCTGGTCTCACTTACACACAGTCAGAGATGGGGGTTGATGGAGAGTCAGGGTGGCGCGTGGTGATGACATCACAGACTGTGGGCCGGCTGCCTGCCCTGTCCCGGCCTGCGAAGAATGACCCAACGAAAACACAATAAGAGACAGCCAATCAGAGCTCTGGAAGGCACGGGGGTGGGGGGTTGGAAAGAAGGGTGTAGAAGGAAAGGAGGTAGAGTGCTAGGGCCTAGGGACATAGAGGGTAGTAGGGTCTAGGGGTTGATTTGGATTGGTGTGTGTGTGTGGGGGGGGGGGGTGTATGGGTGGGAGCATCAGTGCAAATTGATGGGAACAAGCCATGCGGAGCCACTCCAGTGTGTGTACGTAAGCATGCATGCTGTAATGGACACAGGATGAGGATGCAAAGCGGCCAGTCTTATGTTATAACGACATTGACAGAAACATCATGTAGTGGCCATGTTTTAGCACACACAACATTACTTATGGCCTGTACACATATCTTCAATGGGATGATACACACGCACACTATATTGATTCACTGACGTAACAGCATAGAGTAACCCAATCATAATGTATAAAACACATACACCGGACATACAACACCCAAGATGTGCCTTTAGAGGCCAGTGTAAAACCAATGTCGTTTCATCCTAGTGGAATATCCTGTGACCTTTCACCCCTGACCGGTTACCTGGCTGCCGGACGGCGGTGGCGCCCACAAAGCTGATGAGAGTGACGTCCGAGGCACCCCCAGACTCCAGGGGGATTGGGTGCACGCGGAAGTGCTCCAGCATGTCGAATATGGACTGGAACCACAGGTGCTGCACCCGGCACTGGCCGTCCTCGTTCAGAGACAAACGCAGGTGCTGCAGCGGAGAGGGAGAGAGGGAGAGAGAGAGGAGAAACAAAAGAAGGGAGAAGAGGGGGATATGGGTTAGCTTTGGGTGCTACTTAGCAGGTATATCTCCTAACATGGTACAGATGTTTCCCCTACCATTTCACATACAAACACACTGGTACTTTTCAACACACACGTAAACATCAATACTGTCTTACTCTCTCTTTCACACAAGGACAATAAAGGAGGAAAGTTGAATAATATTCCACCATCTCCGACGCTCGTCGTAAGTGGCAAAGCTTGCAGACGATAGCGGATTACAAAGGGAAACCCTGACTGACAGACTGACTGTCCCACTTCTGCTGCCAGACCACGTACTGACTGAGTAGTATTAAGGATCTTCCTTCTCTCAAGCGACACGCATGAGTTGCCTAGCGATGCAGAACTCCAAAAAACGAGCTAAATGCCTTTTATGCTCGCTTTGAGGAATATAACACTGTGCCTTGCGTGAAAGACACCTGCAGGACAACAACTCTCCCTCGACGTCAGAAAGACCATGGAGCTGATTGTGGACTATAGGAGAAAGAGGAGTGAGCACGCCCCCCCATTCAAAGGGCTGTTGTGGAGTGGGTCGAGAGTTTCAAGTTCCTTTGTAACATCGAGAGCATTTTGACTGGATGCATCACCACTTGGTATGGCAAATGCGTAATGCGCTGCAGAGGGTGGTGCGGACAGCCCAGTACATCACTGGAGCCAAGCTCCCTGCTATCCAGGACCTCTACATCAGGCGGTGCCCGAGAAAGGCCAGAGAAATTGCCTAAGACTCCAGCCACCAAAGTCATGGACTGTTTACTCTGCTACCGCCCAGCAAACAGTACCAGAGCATTGGCTCTCAAGAAGAATAGGCTCAGAGACAGCTTCTTCCCCCAAGCCATAAGACTGCTAAATAGTCAAATAATGGTACCCATACTGACTGCAATGCCTGTGTATGTAAACTCCACAAAAAAAGAAACGTCCTCACTGTAAACTGTGTTTATTTTCAGCTAAATTAACATGTGTGAATATTTTAAATGAACATAAAAAGATTCAACAACTGAGACAAACTGAACAAGTTCCACAGACATGTGACTAACAGAAATGGAATAATGTGTCCCTGAACAAAGGGGGGGGGGGGGGTCAAAATCAAAAGTAACAGTCAATGCAGCGGGTGGCCACACTAGATACTAAGTACTGCAGTGCATCTCCTTCTCATGGACTGCACCAGATTTGCCAGTTCCTGCTGTGAGATATGTTACCCCACTCTTCCACCAAGGCACCTGCAAGTTCCCAGACATTTCTGGGGGGAGTGGCCCTAGCCCTCACCCGCCGTTCCAACAGGTCCCAGACGTGCTCAATGGGATTGCGCTACGGGCTCGTCGCTGGCCATGGCAGAACACTGACATTCCTGTCTTGCAGGAAATCTCACACAGAACGAGCAGTATGGCTGGTGACATTGTCATGCTGGAGGGTCATGTCAGGATGAGCCTGCAGGAAGGGTACCACATGAGGGAGAAGGATGTATTCCATTGAGATTGCCTGCAATGACAACAAGCTCTGTCCGACGATGCTGTGACACCGCCCCAGACCATGACAGACCCACCACCTCCAAATCGATCCCCGCTTCAAATGAACAGGCCTCGGTGTAACGCTAAATTCAGTCGACGATAAACACGAATCCGACCATCACCCCTGTATGTAGCCTCACTACTTTCATAGCCTCGCTACTGTATATAGCCCGTCTTTTTATTGATGTTTTATTTCTTTACCTACCTATTGTTTACCTAATACATTTTTTGCACTATCGGTTAGAGCCTGTAAGTAAGCATTTCACTCTAAGGTCTACCTGTTATATTCAGCGCATGTGACAAATAAACTTTGATTTGATGAGACAAAACCGTAACTCGTCAGTGAAGAGCACTTTTTCCTGTCTGGTCCAGCGACGGTGGGTTTGTGCCCGTAGGCGATGTCGTTGCCGGTGATGTCTGGTGAGGACCTGCCTTACAACAGGCCTACAAGCCCTCAATCCAGCCACTCTCAGCCTATTGCGAACAGTCTGAGCACTGATGGAGGGATTGTGGGTTCCTGGTGTAACTCGGGCTGTTGTTGTTGCCATCCTGTACCTGTCCCGCAGGTGTGATGTACAGATGTACCGATTCTGTGCAGGCGTTGTTACAAGTGGTCTGCCACAGCGAGGACGATCAGCTGTCCGTCCGGTCTCCCTGTAGCGCTGTCTTAGGCGTCTCAGTATGGACATTGCAATTTATTGCCCTGGCCAGATCTGCAGTCCTCATGCCTTGTTGCAGCATGCCTAAGGCACATTCACGCAGATGAGCAGGGACCCTGGGCATCATTCTTTTGCAGTTTTCCAGAGTCAGTAGAAAGGCCTCTTTAGTGTCCTTAGTTTTCATAACTGTGACCTTAATTGCCTACCGTCTGTAAGCTGTTAGTGTCTTAACGACTGTTCCACAGGTGCATGTTAATTAATTGTTTATGGTTCAACGAACAAGCATGGGAAACAGTGTATAAACCCTTTACAATGAAGATCTGTGAAGTTATTTGGAATTTTACAAATTATCTTTGAAAGACAAGGTCTTGAAAAAGAGCTGTTTGTTTTTTGCATGTATACACACACACACATACACAACCCACACACAGAACACCTACACGCAGACTGACAACACAAACATAATTTGCTGCTGCTGCGCTGTTCTTTATTTTACTCTTATTATCTACCCTGATGCCTAGTCACTTTACACTGCCTTCATGTATATATCTACCTCAAGCAACTCGTACCTCTGCACTTTGATCTGGTACTGGTACTCCCTGTATTTAGCTCCACATTGATCTGGTACTGGTACTCCCTGTATTTAGCTCCACATTGATCTGGTACTGGTACTCCCTGTATTTAGCTCCACATTGATCTGGTACTGGTACTCCCTGTATTTAGCTCCACATTGATCTGGTACTGGTACTCCCTGTATTTAGCTTCACATTGATCTGGTACTGGTACTCCCTGTATTTCGCTCCACATTGATCTGGTACTGGTACTCCCTGTATTTCGCTCCACATTGATCTGGTACTGGTACTCCCTGTATTTCGCTCCACATTGATCTGGTACTGGTACTCCCTGTATTTCGCTCCACATTGATCTGGTACTGGTACTCCTTGTATGTAGCCCCACATTGATCTGGTACTGGTACTCCTTGTATGTAGCCCCACATTGATCTGGTACTGGTACTCCCTGTATTTCGCTCCACATTGATCTGGTACTGGTACTCCCTGTATTTCGCTCCACATTGATCTGGTACTGGTACTCCTTGTATGTAGCCCCACATTGATCTGGTACTGGTACTCCCTGTATGTAAGCTCCGTTCTTGTGTATTATATTGTATTCCTCTTGTTACTATTTCAATTTTAAAACTCTGCATTGTTGGCAAGGGCTCGTCAGCAAGCATTTTACATTAAAGTCTACACCAGGTGACAAATAAAATGTGATTTGACACACACTCTCCTGTCTCTTGTACCTTGGCCTTGCCCTGGAAGTTGAAGGTGAGGACGTACTCCCCGCGGCGTGTCTCGCTTTGGCGCACAAGGAAGACGCCGTGGCTGGCTGTACCCCCTGCCAGCACAAGCTGGGCCGCCTTCAGGCGCGACAACGTCCCGTGGAACCACTGGCACTCGCTCAGAGGGTGCTCCACCGCCTCCGCCACATCTGAGAACAGGAAGGAACCTGGGGAGGTGAGGAGGGATGAGGGGATGGATGAAAATATTAGACCAAAAAAGAATAATAATAAAGTGTCACCAGACCTGCCCTGTACATTCTGGTGTATATGCGTGTTTGTATGTGAGTGCTTTTGCGTGTGTGCTAAGGCTTCACCTGTGGCATCTGGCGTCTCCGCAAATGGTGTGCCTAGGCCAGCTCCACCCACGCGTCCGTCTGATTCGTCCAGAGGGGCGCGGGGCGGTAACTCTGGGGGGAGAGGGTCCATCAGCGGGGAGGAGCCGCCCACACCGCCATAACACACTGCAACAGGACAGGAGCAAAAACATCAGTCCTATTATTTATTTAACCAGACTTATTTTACTTTCAAACAGCAACGAAACATTGGACTCAAGAGTTAAAACAACTTTTTTCGTCTCGCTTTCTGTATCAGGTGTTAAGTGATCCAACTGTATATTTGTAAAGCTGCAAAAAAAAAAATTGTGAAACGGGGAAATCATCACACAACAATCCCAAATGGGCTATTCGATCCTATCCTGTGCAGACATATTTGAAAAGATGGGATAGGTAAGGAATATGGTAGTAGCTCCCCCTTACCTTATGCTACAGGTCTGCTGTTTGTATATTCTTACAGATTAAGTGTCTAAGGCAGTGGTCACCAACCTTTTCTGAGCCAAGTTCACTTTCAAAATGCAAGCCGAGATCTACAGCTCAGAACTGTTTCTAAACATATATTTTGTTTTAAATGTAAGCCTATGCAACATTTACCAAATAAAAACAGTTCTGTAGGAATAAGGTTTATTGCAGTAGGCCTGTAACGGAGGCCACCCTAGCAGTGGAGGTTTCAGTGAGAAGGCAGACACTTCGATACGGGGAAAACTCAGAATGGAGGGTGTTTATTTACAGCGCTGAGGTGGAGCAGCTGGAAAACTGTACACTATGTAAATCAAAAATCACAAACATAACAATAACTGGACAAGAACATACACTGGAAAATTAATCAAATAAAAGGTTGAGCTCCAAAGAAACCAAGCTTCAATCAATAACTGAAATTATAGCGTTCAGCCAGCACGGCAACCAATGAAATGACAGGGTTTCAAGTACAATTCCCATCAGGCCTCACCTTGGACTGTGCAATTTTAGACTAATCATAAATCAATGGTAACAATTACCTTACATAAAGGCCTGAACAGCACAATAAACATGCACTGAACAAAAATATAAAACGCAACATGTAAAGTGTTGGTCCCATTTCTTGAGCTGAAATAAAATATCCCAGAAATATTCCATATGCACAAAAATCTTATTTCTCGAAATGTTGTGCACAATTAGTACCCTGTTAGTGAGCATTTCTCCTTTGCCAAGATAATCCATCCACTTGAAAGGTGTGGCATATCAAAAAGCTGATTAAACAGCATGATCATTACACAGGTGAACCTTGTGTTGGGGGGGCAATAAAAGGCCACCCTAAAATGTGCAGTTTTGTCACACAACACAATGCCACAGATGTCTCAAGTTGAGGGAGCGTGCAATTGGCTTGCTGAACGCAGGAATGTCCACCAGAGCGGTTGCCAGATAATTTAATGTTCATTTCTCTACCTTAAGCCGCCTCCAACACCTCTACATCCAGCTTCTTCACCTGTGGGATCATCTGAAACCAGCCACCCGAACTGAGGGTCAGTACAACCAAAGAACTTCTACACAAACTGTCAGAACCTCGTCTAAGGGAAGCTCATCTGCATGCTCATTGTCCTCACCAGGGTCTTGACCCGACTGCAGTTCAGTGTCGTAACCAACTTCAGTGGGCAAATGCTCACCTTCGATGGCCACTGGAGAAGTGTGCTCTTCAAGGATGAATCCCAGTTTCAACTGTACTGGGCAGATGGCAAACAACGTGTATGGCGTCATGTGTCGCCGAGCAGTTTGCTGAACATTGTGTGCCCCATGGCAATTGAAGGTGATTAGAGTGAGGATGAATTAACTGTGGTGGCAGGTGCATTGCTGACTGCTGAGAAGAAGTTGAATATAGAGAGAAGTGGTGTAGTGAGGAAGGTCAGCGTGAAGTCCATCCATGATGGAACCTTGGCGAGAGTTAGGACCGCCGAATTCGGGCCTTGTCCTGAGGATGATTCTGGCCCAGTGGGAGTGAGATTTGTAGAGCGAATGGATCCTTGTATTTTGTCTGATCCATATGTGGTGTCAGGTTGGGGACTGTTGAGTTGGTGAAGTTAACTCGGAGTGGACTCGTGATGATGTATTGTGTTACATTCACCCAGAGGGAGTGGGTGCTCCGCATTACGCGATTAGGGACAACAATTAGGACTTGCTTTGCAGAGCAGGGTGCCGTTGAAAGGAGTGATAACGGGGATGGCATTAAGTGTTGAGGAGGAGCAGTTGAAATGGAAGATTCCCACCGTTTGGTGAGTTGTAGATTTGGTGGAGAGCGTGGGGAAACGGAGAAGACAACGTCTGTCAAGCTGAGTTTTGATGCAGTCTTTGCCAGATAAGGTCATGGTAGGAAGTGTCAATTACCCCTTGAGAGCTTTTGTTCCAAAAATAAAATAGTGTTTTAGGTGTCAAGTTTATGGGCATGTTGCAGCAGTGCGTCGGAGGGAGCTGCCTTGATGTGCGAAAGGAGGGCATGAGACGAAGGAATGTGTGGTATCGGAGGAGAAAGTAATACATGTTAGTTGTGTGGGTTCCCATGGAACTGGAGTTTGGAGGTGTCCGGTGAGAGAAAGGGACATTTGAGGTAGCCAGGGTTAGAGTAGTACAGAAAGTGTCATATCCCGAAGCAGTGAAAAGAGTGGTAGAGGAAGATGGGGACCCGGGTGAGGGATCCTGAGAGATGGGAAGAATATGTGCTTCAGTACAGTGGACTAGCATTTATTGCCTTGGTTGTTAATTGTACTGCAGAAAATCACAGAAAATAGAGGTGGAAGAGAAGTACGTTTTATTGCAGAACAGTTGTGGGGGGTGTTGAGTGGTAGTGTTCTGTCCTCTCAGACCGTTGGTCTGAAGTAGGACTAGATAGGGTTAAATAGTGGAATGGGGTGGTGGGTTTTGTAGAGAGGGCTAATAGTTGGCTGGGCAATTTCCCGTTGTCTCAATTGTTTATATTACCATATCAAATAATTGAATGTAGGTAGGCCGTGGATGGCCTTACACCGGTACAGTAGGTGGCGGTGTATGCACCTAAAAGTTGGATGCCATCTGACAACCAAATCCCAAAGAAGAAGAAGCTCCGTTTGACCCACCTCCCGTCTCAGCAGGAGCATGACAGAGGAACAAACATTTCACAGGTAGGCTACGTTTTTTTAAATAATTATTTTACATCACATAATGATACCGAACTCTGTGCACTTCAATTGTAACACTGATAAGAAAAGGCATGATAAGAAACATTACATGCAGTGCAACAAACAAATGGCTGCTGCCAAAACCCAAATGAATCGCCGGGGGAACTCGCAACCTGCGTTTCGCTCTACAGGCTACATCGCCAGCGCCAAAGGACAAGGCATCATACACATATTATATTCAATAAAGGAATGTGCATTTCATAAACCCACAAACCGTTTCCATGTCTGGTTGTATCTGCATCTGATGGTCAGTCTCAGCGGATGGAGGGGAGAGCGAGAACAGCAGAGGGTCTGCCTCTCACGGTTCCCCGATCTCTCCTTTTCCTCCGGTGAGACTGACCAGAGAGAGGGGGAGACAGTCTGATGACCAAACTCGAGTCACACCGCATTATTTCTGCCTCATGCACAAATTCATGTTGCTCCTATGACCAGAGAAAGTGAATTATTAGTCGACATTAAAATAGACACGACGAGCCGTTAATAATAATAAAAACCCCGGTCCTATCGATGCACGTTTTCTATGTTTTGAAAAGTGTTGAATCGTAAAAGCAGCAGCTATTTGCTGTATTATTTGACAGTCTCTCTGGTCAGGGTTTTAAAAGTCATTAAAATCCCATTTAGGCCAGTATCAAACTTTGCTGCGGGGTAGTGGAAGCTACTGGCACGGTGATTAGAGATATCCGATTGGCCAGCGCAGTAGGCGCACCTCATTTAGCACTACAGGTCGGCTGGGTAGGCAGAGTTTGGTCCTTCAGACAAATGAAATGAAGACTTTGCACAGGGCTGCCGAATCAAGTGCATCTACCGCCAACGGCTCAAGGCAACAAAAATACATTTTAAAAAAGAGGAGCGCAAAGAAATGTTCGGCGATCGACTAGGAATGACTAGTTGACTAGGACCGCGATTGACTGGTTGGTATATACTGGTCTAAGAGTAGTAGCTTGGTGAGGTGTCTAGGGGTCGATTTGGGATGCCCCACTCACCTTGAGAGAGGCGGTCACTGAATTCTGGCATTCCACTGATGTCCATGGGTCCCCCACACACAGCTTCTATGTCCTCCTGTTCACTGTAGAGTCAAGATACACAAAGCTTGCTCTACAGTAGCTGGGGTGTCGCTTCTACTTCTGCTGACCTCATCAATATTTGACACGCATATATATGGTCCCTCTTAACTCTCACTGACTGCCCCCCCCTCCCCACCCCAATCACTGACTTAAGAGTTCTTTCAACTTAACACACAATTTGCTTACCTGATACATATACCATTCCTGATGTCACTCAACCAAGCTCTCATCTGCACAGCGTCTCGCGTCTCAATCACATACTGCACCTGTCCCTCCAACTGACAGAGAGAAAGATAGGGTTAGCGAGAGAGTGACACAGGGGTGAGAGAGAGGGGCAAGAGAAAGGGGGGGGGGGAAGAGGGGGGTGAGAGGAAGGAGAGAGAGAGAGGGCGAGAGAGAGGGTGTGAGAGAGCAAAATACAAGTCAGTCTACAGAGGCAAGATGAACAGGAACTGACTACCTGAACAGAATTTACTGAGAGAACAAGAAAGGGGAAATGAAAGGATGGACAGAGCAGAGCATCACCTGAAGGAGGAAGGTGTTCTCCTTGTCAGGCACCTCCAGGGCTGTGGTGCTCCTCACATCCACAATAGAGCAGCATGGGATAGTCAGCCTGGGCTTGGAGGACTGAGACAGGGGGACAGAGAAGAACATTGAATAAGACACATCTGTGCTTTCAGAGAAATTGTGCAATTTTCACAATGCCTGCCAATGACATCATTCATCTCCAAGCATTCCAAAGGAGCATGTTGATAGGTTGTCATGCCTCAGTGTTACATCAAAGATACACAATCTACCCCGACGGCCCCCACCCTCTGGGGAGCCAGGCCCAGCCAATCAGAATTAGTTTTCCCCACAAAAGAGTTTTATTATAGACAGATATAAGTTAACGTGGCCAGGATAACAAATGACTATGAGGAAATTAAATCGAAAATGGGAGAAACAAAATAGTTTAACCCAATAAAGATTTGAATTAAAATGGTGTACCTTGTAAAGAATAAGCATTGCTATATTGCACATAAAGTTTTAATATTTTTGTCACAAATAATGCTATCAGTATAATGTAGTACAATTACAAATGTGAACTTTATCTTCCAATCATTTTATTTCTCAATATGGCAGTGTTATCTGGTGGGAAATTAAACAAAAACTGTGAAACTTGAAAATGCAAACTGGAGTATTGCGTTTATATTTCATCATTTATGTTCACATGAAAATACAATTGCAAACTTATTAATGTATCATTATCAAAAAAAAAATTGGGGGGGGCAGCTATATACTCCAAACATTAAGAATATCTTCCTAATATCGAGTTGCACTGAACATGTGTCTCACTCACTTTAGGCGGGATGAAGAACTCCAGATAGTACTCCTCGCCGCGCTCCCCCTCCTTGTCCCTCTCCCTCAGGACCAGTCGACACTTGTGCCACCGACCACCCCTCCAGCCCACAGTGCCCCCAGGGACGAGAGGCTGCACTGCAGCTGTCTGAGCGGCGTTAGCGGTGGACGAGGTGTTGTTTAAGCCAGTACCAGCGTTGTTGTGTTCTTGTGTGCCGTGGTGCAGCAGGCCGAAGGAAAAGCCAGGGAAACCACCGTGGCTCCCGGCAAACTCATCTGGCATGGAGGAGCTGACGCTGACTCCTCCCTCCCTCACCAGTCGGCCCGTCTTCCTCGGGGTGGCGCTGCTGCTGCTGCTGGGGGGCAGGCCGGAAGAAGGTGACACCACGGCTGAAGTGGGTGCCGAAGAGAGAACGGGGGGCGGGGAGCGAGACAGACGCAGCTTCTCCAGCCGGTGGCTCCACTTCTCCTTCTCTCCCCCCTCGCCATTGCTCCGCCGGCGGTCCCGTGCCTCCGATAGCGAGAGGGAGGTGGCACTGCTGGAGGAAGACGGGGGCAGGGAGGAGGAGGAGGAGTGGGGGAGGGAGAGGGGCAGGGAGAGGGAGACAGGCATGGAGGAGGTGGGTGTAGGGGGCTGAGTGCCAGAGTTCCTCTTGGAGGAAGAGCCGGTGCAAGCGTCCTGGACCCCCATTGTGTAGCTGTAGCTGGAGGGCAGCTGGGAGGAGCTCTGGGGGGAGTCGCTGGACGAGCTGCGCCAGTGCAGGATGCCCCGGACACTGCCCCGCACGCTGCGCCCAACACTCCGCAGAGAGAAGCGCTTCTTCAGTTTGGTTTTGGACTGGCTTCCTGCCGAGGCCGGGGTGCCATTACCTTTGGAGCGGGGAGGAGTTGTGTCGGAGCAAGGGGAGGCAGGCGTTTGGGGCATATGGGAGGGGTCTTCATTGTCCAAGCAAACTTCCAGCTCCTCCTCCCCCTCATCTGGCTCCACCTCCTCCTCCATGACCGTTACGCCCGCCCAGCTGTCCTCTTCCTCGGCTGTCGTTTCTCCATTTCCTGGGCCGACGCCAGTGAAGTGTTTAACAGTAACTGGGGCACCCCTCTCTTCCCGCCTGCCGTTGTTTCCTCCTCCCACTGAGGAGGAGCAGGAGGAGGAGGAGGATGGGGGGAGGACCGTTGTGACAGCATAGGAGTCTTGAAATTGGTCCCCACTTCTGGTTTCCAACACCAGTCGTGTGGAGGCAGGCTTGGGCAGGGCTCTCACCGGGTTGGCTGGGGCACAGGGGTGGTAGGAGGCTCCCTCGGTGACAGGAGGGGGAGAGACCGCCTCCTCTTCCAGGGAGGTGGCGTCTGATTGGGGGGCCCAGCTCCCCGCCTCCATCCCAGGGGCTGTACCCAGCGCCCCGGCCACCCCCTCCAGTTCGCTCTGGAAATGTCGGACAAAGCGGTCAGTGAAGCGGCGACAGAAGGCGGCAGCAGAGTCGGGGGAGTAGTGAGGGTTCTCCAGGAGGAACGCCCGGAAGTGGCGGGCAAAGTCCCCGGCCGCCATGCGGGCATGCAGCTCACAGAACTCCGTCCAGCTCAGGCAGGGGGAGGGTGTGGGGGTGTCCGACAGCGAGGAGGGGTGAGGCTGGGCCAAGGGAGGGGGCAGGGGGGGTGGCCGAGGGAACATGGGCAACAGGGAGGGGGATGGAGGGGACGGAGAAGGGGAGGGTGAAAGGGGCAGCGGGGAGGAGTTGGCTGCCCGCGGGCTAGGTGGGGTTAAAAGAGAGCCGTTCATTCTACCAGGAGGGCGTGAGGGGAGGGGGCTGATTGGCCAACTAGCTGGCTGCTATTTGGTTTATCACTTAAGGTTAATTAATGAAACCTGCACAGCTCCTCAGGGCTAATTTACAAACGGGTGGGAATTCAAGTACCGTACTATGCCAGGCATAGAGTAGATTCACCCCCATTTAAAACCTTCAGCTAAAAGACTACTGTAACACACTGATGAGCACAGACTGAGACGAGGTAGAAATATAGGGGGTCTGTCTCTGTGCAACATGCTTTCATACATTTAAAAATATCTATGATAAAAGACAGGGTAAAATCGGTGTAAGGGAGGAGGTATAAGACAGAGGTGAGGTAAATAGGTGAGGTTCACAAGTGGCCGCCCTGCTTACGGTCCACCACACATCCACAAGAACACAACTGCAGCCTGTGAAAACAATACAAGCACAATCAATGGTGATACATCACATTACCTGTTACATATATTCTCCAGAGACATAACCAACTCTAATATGATTTACAATATCTAATCAACTGTTACTAATACAAATACCCCTAGCACCGGTTGCCACCTGTAGTTGTTGTCTGTTGGACTAGTGGTCACAACAGTTGTCAGGTTTTTTTTAAATTGAGTCAATGCTTTACATCCATAAAAACAAATTGTTAAGCAACCCGTTTTACTGACAACCCATTCAATTAGCTAGCTAGATATCTTCACATAACGGTACTAGATGTGGTAGCTAGATATGGTGAAGAACCAAATGGTTGCTTGTGAGACATCAACTGATTTGTCAGTGTTCAGACAACTAGTGGTTTAATCACTTTCCCACACTGTAGCAAAGCCAAATATAGTTTGGCATAGCTAACTAACTACCTTACTGGCAACAAAATAAATAAAATACCTTGTTGGCTAGATTATTGTAACTAAACAACTGACTGCGTATGAAACCCGTTAGCTAGCTAACAACATTACCCAGCTAGTTTGCAAACTGGCGCTGGATGTAAACAATCCAGAGAGCTTGGTTAGTACTGACGTTACTGGCTAACGAAGTTAGCTGGAATTCACAAACCATTGTCGGCCTAGTCAGATACTCGAGGCCAATGCTTGATGGCTAAAATAACCTAAAGGAGAGGAGGAGAGACAGTTAACTAGATAGCTGATATTACGGAGTAATGATAGTGCATGGACATGGTAAAATGACACACAGTGAGGTCATGTTAGCTTAACTAACGTTAACTAGCAACAAGAGCCAGCACATCGCGTGATAAACAATCTAGTTAGCGTAAGCGATACTGAGCTAACTAGCGACCCATCAGTTAGCTAGCAACGCCATCCATCTTAACAGAACCATGTTAGCTAGCTAAATAAAAAGCACCAGCTTGAAGCAGTTAGCTAAGTAGCTAACTAGCCAATATTCAACAATGTAGCTAAAATGTAAGCCTAACTAGCTGTTTTAATTAAATAACAGCGGTTTAGTCAGCTAATAGTAGCGAGATATTGTTTGTTATAGTAGCTACCTAGACTATGGCTATTATCGTTGAATAAGGGGTGCTAGCTAATTGAAGTAATGTTATGTTTACCCACTTGTACACGCTTGTCTTCAAAATAGTGTCCACTTACAGTTAGCTAGCCTCCCATACTTGCTACAGACAACAGGCGAATCGCTAGCTAGCTACCTAGATATTATTATTAGCTAGCCAGCTATTAATAAAACAACTCATTTAGTAATCTTGCGTTGGCTTACATTAGAATTGTAATTTATACGCGCCAGCGTTTTATACAATTCGTTCATATATCCTCGATATAAATATAATTTTATAACAGTTGTTGCTAACGTGAATATTTCTGTGCTCCCTATCTCTCGCGATATAGTGGGAGAGAGCGGATGGGAAGGGAAAGTCGACTAGCGAGGAGGGTGGCAAGCAGGAGGAGTTGCAGGGACTACGTTTGCAGTCAGGGTACTTGGGTGGTGGAAAAATGGAGGGGCACTAAAAACAATCACCACCGTCTGTGAATTGTATGAGGCGTAAATGAACATTTGTCTCATACTGAGCTACTAGACTTTCTGTTTAAAAATGCATGAATGTTTTACAACAAGCCTATATAAATTGCATAGAATAAAATAAATATATATCCTTATGGAGATGAGTAAATCATTTATTTCAAACTAGCTGAATAGATCCGTGATTACTGTAGTATGCCGACATGCAGCCGTTCTGTATCAGTGGCCACATGAGCATATAGACCTACTGCTGTGTTGGTGTTGTCTCTATAGCTTGATTTCAATATTGTGTTGTTTATACACAGCGTGTACTTACTGTCAATTCAGGTTCCACCCTTTTCTTCGTCTTCTATGGTATTTCTCTTTCATTTCACGAGCATGTGTTTAAAGGTCCAATGCGGATGTTTGTTTTTTTGTCTCAATATTGATTCTTTCCAGGTAACAATTAATTTCCTTCCTGTGATTGTTTCCAAATAAAGTTTTCTAAAATAGACGAATGGACTACAATAGAGTAGAATATCATTGAATAGACTAAAATAGAATAGAGAAGGATTAGCCGGTGTGATCATAATTTGTCTTTCATTAACAAAATGTACACTGGAAAAAAAGAAGAAAAAAAGTATATTCCCTGTAATCTGTCGAGAAGTAAGGAGGGACCTAACTAGTGGTTGTTTATAGAAAAAAATTACCTTCAATGCCATTTGTACTGTAGGTTCTATTTCTTTCTATCGCCCTCTCTCTGTGTCACACTCACTCACTCAATTATCTTCCAATAAATATACAGTTGAAGTCGGAAGTTTACACACACTTAGGTTGGAGTAATTAAGGCTACTTTTTCAACCACTCCACAAATGTCTTGTTAACAAACTATAGTTTTGGCAAGTCAGTTAGGACATCTAGTTTGTGCATAACACAAGTAATTTTTTCCAACAATTGTTTACAGATTATTTCACTTATAAATCAATGTATCACAATTCCAGTGGTCAGAAGTTTACATATACTAAATTGACTGTGCCTTTAAACAGCTTGGAAAATTCCAGAAAATTATGTCATGGCTATAGACGCTTCTGATGGGCTAATTGACATAATTTGAGTCAATTGGAGGTGTATCTGTGGATGTCTTTCAAGGCCTACCTTCAAACTCAGTGCCTCTTTGCTTGACATCATGGGAAAATCTAAAGAAATCAGGCAAGACCTCAGAAAAAAATTGTAGACCTCCACAAGTCTGGTTCATCCTTGGAAGAAATTTCCCAACGCCTGAAGGTACCACGTTCATCTGTACAAACAATAGTACGCAAGTATAAACACCATGGGACCATGCAGCCGTCATACCGCTCAGGAAGGAGATGCGTTCTGTCTCCTAGAGATTAACGTATTTCGGTGTGAAAAGTGCAAATCAGTCCCAGAACAACAGCAAAGGACCTTGTGAAGATGCTGGAGGAAACAGGTACAAAAGTATCTATATCCACAATAAAACTAGTCCTATATTGACATAACCTGAAAGGCAGCTCAGCAAGGAAGAAGCCACTGCTCAAAAACCGCCATAAAAAAGCTAGACTATGGTTTGCAACTGCACATGAGGATGAATATCGTACACTTTGGAGAAATGTCCACTGGTCTGATGAAACAAAAATAGAACTGTTTGGCCATAATGACCATCATTATGTTTGGAGGAAAAAGGGTGAGGCTTGCAAGCCGAAGAACACCATCCCAACCGTGAAGCACGGGAGTGGCAGCATCATGTTGTGGGGGTGCTTTGCTGCAGGAGGGACTGGTGCTCTTCCCAAAATAGATGGCATCATGAGGGAGGAAAATTATGTGGATATATTGAAGCAACATCTCAAGACATCAGTCAGGAATTTAAAGCTTGGTCGCAAATGGGTCTTCCAAATGGACAATGACCCCCTGTTACGGATACAGGATACCTTGTGTGTGTATTTATTTTCTCTCCCCCTCACTGGGTGGACCACCCACTGTATTTTTGGTTAGTTAGTTAGCTGTTGGTGAAGTAGGCTAGTCTAGCTTAGGGGTGTTTTTGGATACTTATTATTTCTTTCATTGGGTCCAGCTCAGCCCCTTTTCCTGCTCCCCCCATTACTGTGTGTTTTCAAATAAACCATGAGTGTTTGACGGTAATTTAGTTGTCTGTGGTTATTTTCGTCCAATTATAATTTGCATGAGTTATGTTACGGGTCTCGTTACCATCCCCCCCCTAGACTGTCTGGACAAAAGGGATTCGTAACACCCCCAAGCATACTTCCAAAGTTGTAGCAAAATGGCTTAATGACAATAAAGTCAATGTATTGGAGTGGCCATCACAAAGCCCTATCCTATAGAAACTTTTTTATCCTTTTAATCAACACAAGAGAATACAGGAAACTTCTGGTTTCATTATTTGTGTGGGTGAAGAAAGCAAGAAAAGACCAGAGCGACTTTATAGGCTACTGCCCTATTCCTTTCAACGAGACCTCTACAATCACAAGTAAGTAAGTAACTTCCAGTAGCCTATTTTTATATGCATGACTGTTGTAAACTTGAGCTATATAGCACAATTAAATACATTGACAACATTGACAACAGTGTTGTTCTGAGACGCATTCAAATACTATTTATTGTATTTCAATTACAAGTGCATTTTTTCTTTGAAAATACAATTAGTTGTATATTGGAATGCATTTTGAAATACATTTGGAAAGTATCAGCATGGATGTGAAATTACTGAAATACACATATGAGTATTTTCAAATAAAAAATATTTAAAGACTCCATGCATTTGAACCCAGGGCTGTTTGGTCCAATGGGTATTTGAAATGTATTCATAAACTAGTTTCATATAGTATTTGTAGGAAATTATTAGAAAATACTTTCAAATATTTCAAATAGAATTGGTTGTTTCGGCCCTATTATTTGAAAATACAAAAATAAACAGAAAATAAGCCTTTAAAATACAAATACTTAAATACGCATGTATTACTGAACTCCGGGTTTGGTTGTTATTCAAGTATATTTAGGCTAACACCTCTGTTGGTGGAGATTGACACTACTTGCTCCTAGGTTTTCGTAGGTTTTAGGTTTTCGTAGAATAATATCAATTTCTAAAACCTTCTTTCATTCTTTTGTAGGCTACTAACTCCAAACCATCAAGATGTCATCAGCTAAAATCCTGTCTATCGGCATTGACCTGGATACTACCTACTCCTGTGTGGGGATGTTCCAGCATGGCAAAATGAAGATCTTCGCCAACAACCAGGGCAACAGGACCACGCCCAGCTATGTGGCCTTCACAGAAACCGAGAGACTCATCGGTGACGCAGCAAAGAACCAGGTGACCATGAACCCCAACAACACCGTTATCGACGCCAAGCGCCTCCATGGTGCTGGTAAATATGAAGGAGATCGCTGGGGCCTACCTGGGAGAGAAGGTGTCCAACACAGTCATCACAGTCCTCGCCTACTTCAACGACTCACAAAGACAGGCCACTAAGGACGCTGGGGTGACCGCTGGGCTGAACGTGCTGAGGATCATCAATGAGCCCACAGTGGGGGCAATCGCCTACGGAATGGACAAAGGCAAATCCAGGGAACGCAACGTCCTGATCTTTGATCTAGGCGGGGGCACCTTTGACGTGTCCATCCTGACCATCGAGGATGGGATCTTTGAGGTGAAGGCCACTGCTGGGGACACTCACCTGGGTGGGGAGGACTTTATCAACTGCCTCGCCAGCCACTTCGTGGAGGAGTTCAAGCGGGCTCTGAGGGGGCTGAGGACAGCCTGCGAGAGGGCCAAGAGAACCCTGTCCTCCAGCTCCCAGGCCAGCATTGAGATCGACTCCCTCTTTGAGGGAATCGACTTCTACACCTCCATCGCCAGGGCTCGTTTTGAGATGTTTCATTGGAACCCTGGCACCTGTGGTAAAAGCTCCCAGGGACGCCAAGATGGACAAGGCCCAGATCCACAACGTTGTCCTGGTCGGAGGCTCCACCTGGATCCCCAAGGTCCAGAAGCTACTGCAGAACTTCTTTAACGGCAGAGAACTGAACAATAGCATCAACCCAGACGAGGCGGTGGCCTACAACGCTGCCGTCCAGGCGGTCTTTTTGTCTGGCGATAAGTGTGAAAACGTCCAGGACCTGCTGGTGCTAGACGTAGCTCCCCTGTCCTTAGGCATCGAAACCGCCGGAGGGGTCATGACCGCTCTGATCAAACGCAACATCACCGTCCCATCCATCCAAACAGACCCAGAGCTTCACCACTTACTCTGACAACCAGCCCGGGGAAGAGAGCCATGACCAAGGTCAACAACCTCCTGGGGAAGTTTGAGCTCTCTGGAATCCCCCCTGCCTCATGAGGAGTCCCTCAGATCGAGGTGATTTTTGATATCGATGCCAATGGCATTCTGAATGTATCAGCACGGGAAAAGTGAACAAGATCACCAACGATAAGATGTGGCTCAGCATAGAGGATTGTGCAGGATGCAGACAAATACAAAGCTGAAGACGACGCACAGAGGAAGAAGATGGCAGCCAAGAACTCCCTGGAGTTGTACACCTTCAATATGAAGAGCAGCATAGAGGATGACAACATGAAAGGCAAGATCAGCGAGGAGGACAAGAAGAAAGTGGTGGACACGTGCGACCAGGCCAATTCCTGATTGGAAAACAACCAGCTTGCAGACAAAGAGGAGTATGAGCATTAGCTGAAGGAGCTGGAGAAAGTGTGCCAACCTATCATTACCAAGCTATACCAGCAAGGAGGCATGCCCAAAGGTTGCTGTGGAGATCAGGCACTGTCCAGCTCTGGTGCCAGCTCCTAAGGCCCAACCATCAAAGTAGTTGACTAAAGTGAGGGACTTGTATAATGGACTATTCAAAATGCATTAGTATCACTGCATACGTTTTGCTATTCAAGGAATACCTTGTACTTATATTGATTTCAACTGGTTGAAATTGTAATGACTTTTTATGACTCAGTGCTATTTAGGAAGTGCTTAATATATTTGTATTTATTATGGATCACCATTAGCTGCTGCCAAGGCAGTAGCTACCCCTCCGAAACTAACTGCAGCTTTTTGTTAAGCATTGCAGTCATTTCAGTCGCTGTAGTAGCTGACATGTATAGTGTTGAGTCATCTGCATACATAAACACACTGGCTTTACTCAAACCAGTGGCATGCCATTAGTAAAGATTGAAAGCAAAGCAAGGGGCCTAAACAGCTACCCTGGGGAATTCCTGCTTCTACCTGGATTAAGTTTGAGAGGCTTCCATTAAAGAACACCCTCTGTGTTCTGTTAGACAAGTAACTCTTTATCCACATTATATACAGGGGGTGTAAAGCCATAAGACAAGTTTTTCCAGCAGCAGACTATGATTGATAATGTCAAAAGCTGCACTGAAGTCTAACAAGACAGCCCACACAATCATTTTATCATCAATTTCTCTCAGCCAATCATTAGTCATTTGTGTAAGTGTCGTCCTTGTTGAGTGTCCTTCCCATTTTTTCCAGAATTTACTAAGGTTTAGTAACAGGCTGATTGGTTGGCTATTTGAGTCCGTAAAGGGGGCTTTACTTTTCTTGGGTAGCGGAACGACTTTAGCTTCCTTCCAGGCCTGAGAGCACACACTTTCTAGAAGACTTAAATTGAAGATGTGGCAATATCGTCCACTATTATCCTCAGTAATTTTGCATCCAGATCGTCAGACCCCGGTGGCTTGTCATTGTTGGTAGACAGCAATACTTTTTTCACCTCTTCCTCACTGACTTTACGGAATTCCAAAGTACAATTCTTGTCATTCATAATTTTGTCAGATACACTTGGATGTGTAGTGCCAGTGTTTGTTGATGGCATGTCCTCCCTAAGTTTATTTATCTTTCCAATAAAAAAGTCATTAAAGTGGTTATCAGTGGGTAATATCAGTGGGTTTTGAGATAAATGAGCCATCTGATTCAATGAATGATGGAGCCGAGCTGGCTTTTTCCACAAAAATTTCATTTAAGGTGCTCCAAAGCTTTTTACTATCATTCTTTATATATATATATATTTGTTTATATTTGTTTCATAGTATAGTTTATTTTTATTTAGGTTAGTCACATGATTTCTTAATTTGCAGTACGTTTGCCAATCAGTTTGGCTGCCAGACTTATTTGCCATACCTTTTGCCTCATTCCTCTCAACCATACATTTTTTCAATTCCTCATCAATCCAATGGGATTTAACAGTTTTTACAGTCATTTTCTTAATGGGTGCGTGCTTATTAGTAACTGGAATAAACTGGAATAAATATGTCAAGTCCAGCATCTGGTTGCGCCTCATTACACACTACAGACCAGCAAATATTCTTTACATCATCAACATATGAATCACTACAAAACTTATTGTATGACCTCTTATACACTATATTAGGCCCAGCCTTTAACTTTGGTTTGCCTAGAAATGGCTATTATTTTGTGATCACTACGTCTTATGGATTTGGATACGGCTTTAAAGCAAATTTCAGCAGCATTAGTAAAGACGTGATCAATACATGCTGATGATTTCATTCCTGTGCTGTTTGTTGATACCCTGATAGGCTAACTGACAACCTGAACCAGGTTGCAGGCACTGGTTACAGTTTGAAGCTTTTTATTGAGTGATTTTATTGATGAAAGCCAGTCAATATTTAAATCCCACAGAAAATATACTTCTCTGTTGATATCACAAACATTATCAAGCATTTCACACATATTATCCAGATACTGACTGTTAGCACTTGGTGGTCTATAGCAGCTTCCCACAAGAATGGGTTTTAGATGAGGCAGATTAACCTGTAGCCATATTACTTCAACAGTATTTAACATTAGATCTTCTCTAAGCTTTACAGGAATGTGGTTCTTTATATAGACCGCAACACCGCCTGTTGGCATTTATGTATTTTCGGTAAATGTTATAACCATGTATTGCTACCACTGTATCATCAAATGTATTATCTAAGTGAGCTTCAGGTATTGTCAGAATATGAATGTCATCTGTTACAAGCAAGTTATTGACTTCATGGACCTTGTTTCTCAGGCTGCATATGTTAATATGGGCTATTTTTAGCACTTTTCTGGGTTGCTTGATTGTTTATAATGATTTCCTGGGAATCTTATCAGAAGTAGACTTGATAGTGCAGGGTGAGCTGCACAAAGTGGTCTTCCTACTAGGGCACACCGCCTCAGTGCTAACAGTGTAACTCTGGTTCATAGGCTCATCCAATAGCTGAAGGATTAACAAAGGTATTCAGGGCAATTAGGGGGACATAAATTAAGTTACTTACATTGTGTCTGCCAACGCCCCGAGGATAATGTACATTTAATGCAGCATTATGACGACTCATTGTCACAATGGTAGGGATTAGCTGAGCTGTTCTTGGGTCATTGATAAGTCATTGTTTCAACACAGCCTTGAAATGCATGTACAGGAGCCAAGGTGATTTGGATGGACTCCGTCATTCCTGGTGAGTATCTTCTGTTTCCAGAAGGTGTCAAAGTTATCAATAAAAGTGACTCCAGCAGAGCTACAATAATCTTTTAGCCAGATGTGTAATGCCAGTAGCCTGCTGAATCTTTCACACTCGTGGTCCAGCAATGGTACTGGACCTGAAATTGATAGGCTGTTTTTTTGGAGTCTTTTAATGCTAAAATCAGTTCTTTAAAATACATTTTAAGATGTTCCGAGCTAGCCCTCCTTATGTCATTTGACCCCACATGGACTACGACAATGTCAACTCACGGCATCTGTCGTAGAACAGTCGGAAGCAGCCTTGTGATGTCCTGTACTCGTGCACCTGGGTAGCACAGGGTTTTTGATTTGCGAACCGAGATGTTTCTCACCATAGAGCTGCCTAGGATGACAGGTGGCGATGTTAAATGGGCCGGTCTCTCAGGCAGCCTCACAGTTTGATGAGGGTGGGAGCACATGACAGCACAGCATGGTAGAAACACAACATGACAACAACATGGTAGCAACACAACATGGTAGCAGCATAAAACATGGTACAAACATTATTGGGCACATACCAAGGGTATAAAAGTGTTGAGTTAAGAATTAACATATCAGACTAGAAGGGCCACCATCTGCAGCTGAGGTCTACGATTAGTCATGACCCTGAAACGCAACACAAGGTTGAAGAAGACAAAGGAACCTCTTAAAAATCAATGATATGGTTGAGTAGCTGTTCTGTATCTAAGAAGGTTAATTTAAGTTGGACTATCTGGTTATTCTCTTTAAATCTTTGTGTCCTACACTGCTTTCATCACCACTCTGGGATCATCAACACGGCTGACTAGCCGTCCTCAGGAGACCCCTCTTCCAGAACGAGTGCAAGTAAACAGACAACTAAGAAGGACAGTGTGACATCTTGTGGACAAGAGACTTACACCAGAGAACAAAGGAGAAGGCCATCCGAAATAGGAAGTCTCAATCAAACCCTCCTCACCAAGCGGAACCCGACGCACGAAGGCCTAGGCCCAACAAAGATACCCGACGAAGACCTTCAACACGTAAATACATGCATCACCTCTTACCCATAAGAGAGGCAGTTCGGGGTAAGGTATTAGGGTTATTGCGAGTGTAGTTCCCAAATTTATCCAAGTGTTGCTTCTCTCTCCCTCTCGTTTTCTCACTCTCTCTTTAACTCTCCATCTTGTGTAACCAGTGTCATATTGTGTTAGTCCGCTAGGGACCTGCTGTCATCAAAGTTTCTAATCAATAACATAAGATACACACAGTATAGGTTATCATTTAGCCTGTTAGTAAATAAATAATCAAATAAATTTGTGTGGTACGGAATGACCAGTGAGACCCGGGTTTGTGCAGAGTCTACGACGTTCAGAATGAGACTAATTATTAATTAGTGACTGGTATGATCTCTATATATTCTTGAGTTAATTCGGGAGATGGTAACTCATTAAACAAACTTTTCCTATGGTGCCCCAAATTTCTAATGAGTTAATTGTTACACGATTAATTTAATTGAGTAATAATTAGACAGTAGGTAATTATTAGATAAATAGCAGTCATCACAATAATGATAGTCACGTCACAACAAAAGATAAAAGAAACAGTGACGTAAATGTGTTGTTTCATACCATATTGCATTGCTGAACATTGCAAATAATATGTATTGAGATAAGTTTCTCGGTCTGTTGGTTGTTTCTTTGAATTCCTTCTCATCAAAACAGATTCAGTATTCACATTTTTATATATATATTTTTTTACACAAAACCATGAAATATTGTAAACAAAACTTTGATCGACAGCTAAACCACCAGAGAGAGGAGAGCAGGTGAAGCCACCGTAATAGCAACAGTTTATCAACTCTTTATTCTGTGATAACATCTGATACAATCACTACGGTCCTTCTTGGAAAAAGAGGCACAGTGTGAAGGGTAAACTGATTGTAAAAGAATCTTTGTGAAATAATAGTTTTAAAGCAAATTTCCTGCGATTCTACACATTTTGCCATGAGGCTCAGAGAACATTTGCAGCTTTAAAGTAACTGTCCAGTGAATGTTACTTTTCTCATACCCACATTTTGATCGTGTATGTTTGATAGTGTATGTGATGTAGACAGAGAGGTTTACTTTCTTGGGGACCTGAATATTGACTGGTTTTTATCAAGCTGTCCGCTCAAGAGGAAGCTTCTTACTGTAACCAGTGCCTGTAATCTGGTCCAGGTTATTAATCAACCTACCATGATGTTTAGAAACACTACAGGAACAAGAACATCCACATGTATCGATCACATTTTTACTAATACTGCAGAACTTAAATTCTAAAGCTATATCCGTTCACATTAGATGCAGGGATCACAATAGAGTGGCTATATCCAGGACGGCCAAAGTTCCAACAGCTGGGCCTAAAATAATGTCCGTCCAGCTCTCATGGCCCTCTATTCATTTATATTTTTACCAATGACCTGCCACTGGCATTAAACAAAGCATGTGAGTCCATGTATGCTGATGATTCAACAATAAATGCATCAGCAACCACAGCTAATGAAGTCATTGAAACCCTTAACAAAGAGTTGCAGTCTGTTTTGGAAGGGGTGGCCAGTAATACACTGGTCCTGAACATCTCTAAAACTAAGAGCATTGTATTTGGAACAAATCATTCCTTAAGTTCTAGACCTCAAGATGAATCTTGTAATGAATTGTGTGGCTGTTGAACAAGTTGAGGAGACTAAATTACTTGGCTTTACCTTAGATTATAAACTGTCATGGTCAAAACATATAGATTAAATGGAGAGGTCTGGCCATAATAAAGAGATGCTCTGCTTTTTTGATACCACACTCCAAAAAGCAAGTTCTGCAAGCTCTAGTTTTGTCTAATCTTGATTATTGTCCAGTTGTGTGGTCCAGTGCTGCAAGGAAATACCTAGTTAAGCTGCAGCTGGCTCAGAACAGAGCAACACGTTTTGCTCTTAACTGTAGGGGGCTGAAATAAATATTATGCATGCCAGTCTCTCTTGGCTAAGAGTTGAGGAAAGACTGACTGCATAATTTCTTATTTTTATAAGAAACAGGGTTGAAAATCCCAAATTGTTTGCATAGTCAACTTTTACATAGCTCTGACACACACACTTATCCCACCAGACATGCCACCAGGGGTCTTTTCAGTCCCCAAATCCAGAACAAATTCAAAAATTATATAGAGCCCTAATTGCATGGAACTTCCTTCCATCTCATATTGCGCAAATAAACAGCAAACCAGGTTTCAAAAACAGATAAAGCAACACCTCGCGGCACAACGCCTCTCCCCTATTTGACCTAGATAGCTTGTGTGTATGCACTGATATGTAGGCTACAGTGGCGAGAAAAAGTATTTGAACCCTTTGGAAATACCTGAATTTCTGCATAAATTTGTCAGAAAATTAGATCAGACCTTCATCTAGGTCACAACAATAGACAAACAGTTTCAGTTCAGCAATATTCTTGGGATGTCTGGTGTGAACTGCTCACTTGAGGTCATGCCACAGCATCTCAACTGGATTGAGTTCAGGACTCTGACTTGGCCACTCCAGAAGGCGTATTTTCTTCTGTTGAAGCCATTCTGTTGTTAATTTACTTCTGTTGCATCACCCAACTTCTTTTGAGCTTCAATTGGCAGAAAGATAGCCTAACATCCAACTGCAAAATGTCTTAATAAACTTGGGAATTCATTTTTCCGTTGATGATAGCAAGTTGTCCAGGCCCTGAGGCAGCAAAGCAGCCCCAAACCACGATGCTACCTCCACCATACTTTATAGTTAGGATGAGGTTTTGATTCCAGAGATTTCTGTAAGTCTTTAGCTGACATTCTTCTTAACCTCATTGAGCATTCTGCACTGTGCTCTTGCAGTCATCTTTGCAGGACGGATACTCCTAGGGAGAGTAGCAACAGTGCTGAACTTTCTCCATTAATAGACAATGTCTTACCGTGGACTGATGGACATCAAGGCTTTTAGAGATACTTGTGTAACCCTTTCCAGCTTTATGCAAGTCAACAATTCTTAATCTTAGGTCTTCTGAGATCCCTTTTGTTCGAGGCAAGGTTCACATCAGGCAATGCTTCTTGTGAATAGCAAACTCAAATTAGTTTTTTTATATGGCAAGGCAGCTCTAACCAACATCTATAATCTCATCTCATTGATTGGAATCCAGGTTTTTTATTTTTTTATATATTTTTTTCACCTTTATTTAACCAGGTAGGCAAGTTGAGAAGAAGTTCTCATTTACAATTGCGACCTGGCCAAGATAAAGCAAAGCAGCTCAACACATACAACAACACAGAGTTACACATGGAGTAAAATAAACATACAGTCAATAATACAGTAGAAACAAGTCTATATATGATGTGAGCAAATGAGGTGAGATAAGGGTGGCAAAGTAAATACAATATAGCAAGTAAAACACTGGAATGGTAGATTTGCAGTGGAAGAATGTGCAAAGTAGAAATAAAAATAATGGGGTGCAAAGGAGCAAAATAAATACATAAATAAAATAAATACAGCAGGGAAAGAGGTAGTTGTTTGGGCTAAATTATAGATGGGCTATGTACAGGTGCAGTAATCTGTGAGCTGCTCTGACAGCTGGTGCTTAAAGCTAGTGAAGGAGATAAGTGTTTCCAGTTTCAGAGATTTTTGTAGTTCGTTCCAGTCATTGGCAGCAGAGAACTGGAAGGAGAGGCGGCCAAAGAAAGAATTGGTTTTGGGGGTGACCAGAGAGATATACCTGCTGGAGCGCGTGCTACAGGTGGGTGATGCTATGGTGACCAGCGAGCTGAGATAAGGGGGGACTTTACCTAGCAGGGTCTTGTAGATGACATGGAGCCAGTGGGTTTGGCGACGAGTATGAAGCGAGGGCCAGCCAACGAGAGCGTACAGGTCGCAATGGTGGGTAGTATATTGGGCTTTGGTGACAAAACGGATGGCACTGTGATAGACTGCATCCAATTTGTTTAGTAGGGTATTGGAGGCTATTTTGTAAATGACATCGCCGAAGTCGAGGATTGGTAGGATGGTCAGTTTTACAAGGGTATGTTTGGCAGCATGAGTGTCATTCTGTATTATGTTTCATGTTTTGTGTGGACCCCAGGAATAGTAGCTGCTGCTTTTGCAACAGCTAATGGGGATCCTAATAAAATACCAAAATACCAAACCAGTTAAACCAAACCAGTTAAATGTAACTAAATGTAATCTACATAATTCCCAAAAGTAATTATCATGAGGGCAAAAAACAATAAGTAGTAATATTGCATACTCCAAAAGGTTAAAACCTCACCTTTCTGGTATAAATAGTTATACATTTCTGAGGTGTAGTGTAGGTACTTTTGAGCACACAAGTTCAAGTACACAGTATAAATAAATATTTATGTATATTTCCTATTCAACAAAACTGTATGAATAAAGCTTGAAATGACTTATATGCTTTCTAAATATAGTTTAATACAATTATAATATGACTAACTATAAGGTTTCACCTTCCTTATAACTGTAAAATACATATTTGTATGTTTAGTGTTAAAGAAAATTTGACTATTTTCTAAAGGTCTCTGTTGATCAAAACATCTGTCCCTATCGCTGTGAATATCTCACAGATTACTAGCTTGGATTCCGGAAATCATTTGGAACTCACTCGCCACTGGTTTGTCAGTGGCTGTGGCATAGGCTTCTGCCAGGAGTTGGACATTCGGACGAGCAAATTAAATGATAGGAAGGGCATCCCAGTGGTTTCAGATTTCACATCCTATGTTACACAGGCTCAGAATATACTACACTGTCTGTGGAAACCAGGGCTATTGCTCAATGCAAGCCATTTGAACATTGAAAGTCCTTGAAAGAAAAATAAAGAAAAAACCCTTGAATTAGTAGGTTCTAAAACTTTTGACCGGTAGTGTATTTGGGCTACAGAAGTGCTATTTCTTACCAAACTCTACAGCTTCCATCCGAACAAAGATCCTGTGAAATTACGTCAACACATACTGGAGGAGTTACTGGCTAGCTACAAGTGGCTAGCTTAGCCAATGAACTAGATATTTTGGTCACGGTGAGCATTACCAGAGTGACACATAGATTAAATTGCATAACACATTTCTGTTTGAAAATTGAGAAAGAGGCGGCATTGGACTGTTTTTTGTTAAAGAAAATTTCCTGCAATTCAACATATTTTGCCATTTCTTATGACATGTTCATATATTATCTGGGGGGGCCACCGAACTCCAGGGGGGGCCTCAAAACTGGATTTTATTTATAAATGCCTGGATGTTTTCAATGTTGGTGATTCTCTTATAAAATGGGTAAAAGTAATGTATAACAACCCCAGGTGTAAAATAGTAAATAACGGCTACTTCTCAGAGAGTTTTGAATTGTCAAGCGGAGTTAAACGAGGGTGTCCGCTGTCACCATATCTATTTGTTATGGCCATCGAAATGCTAGTTATTAAAATCAGATGAAATATCAACATTAGAGGATTAGAAATCCAAGGCTTAAAAACAAAGGTGTCCATGTATGCCAATGACTCAAGTTTTATATGAAGTCCACAAGCTAGATCCCTGCAATATCTCATTGAAGATCTAGATAACTTTTCTGGACTCTGGACTAAAACCTAATTATGATAAGTGTACAATATTACGTATTGGATATTTAAAGAATAAAACTTCGACACTACCCTGCAGTTTACCTATAAATGGGCTGACGGTAAAGTAGACATGCTTGGTATTCATATCACAAAATACATAAATGAGCTCTCCACAATGAATTTCAAAAGATAACTTGTAAAAATAGACAAGATCCTGCAACCATGTAGGTAAATACCTGTCTATTTATGGAAAAATTGCCCTGATTAACTCCTTAGTCGTATCTCAGTTTACTCACTTACTTATGGCGCTGCCAACTCCTGATGATTCGTTTTCAAATCATATGAGCAAAAAATATTTGTCTTTATCTAGGACCCTAAACCACACAAGATAAAGTGTGCCTATCTACAGTATATAATGAATATCAATTGGGTGGGTTGAGATGATTAAATATAAAAGCACTAAACCTCTCTCTAAAAGCTTCACTTATTCAAAAGTTTTACTTGAACCCTAAATGGTTCTCAAGTAGATTACTAAGAAAAGCTCATCCAATATTAAAAAAATTCCCATTTGCCTTTGTGCAGATTGCCACGTCTCATTTTCGATTAATTGAAAATTATATATTTTTCAAGGTATCTCTATTTTTTAAACAAGCATTGCAGAGCTGATTACAACTTTAATTTCCTCCCCCATGTAACCACTTCCGGTTGCTCCAGGAAGCTTAGAATCAACACAGGTAGACCTCATAGTGGCCTGATGAATTGTCATCGAAGACAGGTTCATAAGGCATTCATAACCCACATAGGCTTCAGGTTGAATTTAGGGGAGCAGGCAATGTATTCCTATGGGGACAGATTTCATTGTAAACTGTGAGATGAAAAAACCCTGTTTTCACTGTTAAGGGATAATGCCACATGGTCAAGGTTAGGCTTGCACAGATCGGGAGGACCTTAGGAACATTCCTGTGGATGAATTGTCCTTCTAACCCTAACGGTTCCGCCACTGTCCCCCAAAAGTACCTACAATTTAGGGACAGGCTTCATTATGGGTCAACTTTTTTTCATGGTTGCTGCGCTCAGAGCAAGCTACGATCAAGCAGGGTGTCTCGTTGAACTCGGCACTGCCTAGAGATTATGGTAATGCCATTGCAGGCTCTGCATGTCTTTAAGCCCGCACTGTGTGTGTGTGTGTGTGTGTGTGTGTGTGTGTGTGTGTGTGTGTGTGTGTGTGTGTGTGTGTGTGTGTGTGTGTGTGTGTGTGTGTGTGAGGGAGAGAGAGAGAGTTTTTTCATTTACATCTTTTGGGAGAAATGACTGATTTACAGTTTATGAGGGTTGCCCAATCACACATACAGTATTTTGGAAAGATGTGACATTTTTAACCCTTCGAAAACAGCCCCTAGGACCCCAATTTAAGGCACTTCCGGTTGACACAGGAAGCTGAAAGTGAAAACATATCCTCCTTGGGGTAGGCTCTTACAGATTTTTGAGTTTTAAGTATTTATGTTAAGAACTGACTTATTTACAGAGGGTTGAATGATTGAGTGTTATTTCAGAAAATCACAGAAAATCACGTAGAGTTCCGAAGCACACCTTAACGGACTTGTCTGAACATGCCGCAACTGGATCTGTAACTTTTTTGATAAAAAAAAACAAAACACTTTGAACATCACCAATTGTACATTGTACGATTTCTCTTAAATTACGATAGATAAAGGGCTGGTTCTTTTTTCCTCACACCGTAGGTTCATGTACTTTGACGTGAAGTGGTCAAATTAGAGCTCTATTTTCATTTTTGACCTTTAATCCCAGAAAAATGGCCTTAACTCAAAAAGCTTTGAGGCCTCAACGCCATCTTGTTTCGGGGCTAACAGCCCATTAGTCCAAACCTATGCTCACCAAGTTTTGTCTTCGAAGTCTTTTCCATTTAGGAGAAATGGCCATGTCGTGATTGGTGATGTTTTGTACATTTGCAATAAGATTCCATTCGCCATCTGGTGGAATTTACCGGAACAGCGGAAAAATGACCAAAATTTGAATTTTTTATAAAGCAGAAACCGAATGTCCAAGAGACACAAACTATAACAGGCTGGAAAAGTAAATGAAAGAAGTTGTCAGTGAGTTTCAAGATAGTAGGTAACCGGCTATGCAGCCTCAAAGACAAGAAAAGGCACACAAAAAGGGCAAGGACATAATTTCTAACCAATGTATGCCTTCCTACCATTGGGGCCCAGGATAGTGGAAGTGGCTTCTAGCATTATACCTGCCTCCATAAGGATACTGAGTGAGTGCTGCACTGTCCTCCTAGGCACCCTGGCTACCTATTTAGCGATTTATGGATACATTTATTAATAGGCTACACCCGCATGCACTGTATTTTATTTGCTAATGTACACATGCCCTGTTTTTTAATGTAATAATGCACTGTTGTGTGTTTTAAATTAAAGTGTGCTTGATGTATCTGACAGCACAAATTAAATTCCTTCTGGGAAAATAAAGTTAGTCACACATATTATGTTTTGCTATGAAGTGTTTCCAATAGCCTTAACTTGAATATTGAATCCATTTGTCAAATGAGTGACACAACATGACTGTGCAGTTTATCTCCGCCACAGGCTATTTACTTGTGTACAAGACACATTCTTATTGCTTTTCCATGTTGGCAATACTTGTCTTCTGTTGTAGAGGGTCCAAGTGGGAGTGAGGTCAGTGAAGATGAGGGACGTAAAGCAGGGGCAGGAGGAGTTGGCAGTGTAAGCCTATATGTGTGTGCTCTGTACCATCACTCATTCATATATCATTCATATATCCTTATGTACATATTCTTTATCCCCTTACACTGTGTATAAGACAGTAGTTTGGAATTGTTAGTTAGATTACTTGTTGGTTATTACTGCATTGTCGGAACTAGAAGCACAAGCATTTCGCTACACTCGCATTAACATCTGCTAACCATGTGTATGTGACAAATAAAATTTGATTTGATTTAAATGTAAGCTGAGCAGGATGTGTTTAAGAGAATGAAATGGAGAGTTAGATGTATGATATGGGATATTCTATGCTGATAAATGGTGAATTCCTGATCTACCATGACCTATTTACAAATTGGTTTAAATAAGGTTAGGTTAAGGGGGATTAGGGCTATATGGTTATGTGCTTAATAACCAAATACCATACTTTACTCTTGAAATATAACTTTCTCAAAATGTCAAAATTGACTTTGCCTAAATTAAATGTTTTGTTTATTCTCAAAATATTGGCACTTAATACTTTTTTTTAAGTACTACTAATGCAAGAAGAATAAATATCCATGTACCACCACCCATAGATGTCTTTATCTTCACATGGCTCTAATACTCTCCCGTAAAACACAGCCCTTATTTGAAGTGTTTCTAAAATCCCCAATTGGGAAAAACAACGATTTGAACCATTTCAGTGTTTGACAACTATGTTATTACTCATACTGTGGTACTCTATTGAGAGTTTTGGTTAGCTATTGTCCAATTGAATGGCTCATCAAGGCATGAACTGTGACCAGCCTCCATCACTACGGTAAGCCCAGTATTCTAATAAAAATATAGAATCTAGAGTACTTTTTCATCAACATCTTTGTGTTTTTATTAATAAAATATTTAAATGCATTAATTTTTTTTGTATTTCAAAATGCAGATTCGCATTAAGGTACTGTACAGTGTGACAAACAGGACAATGAGAGTTTCTGTACATACTGTAGGCAGCTGTTTGTAATCACCTCAGCTAGGAAAGGAAGTGATTATGAGAACGGTCTGAAATATGCCTAATTCCTTAGATAAGCGAGAGCAGTCCATGTCCAGACTTCCTCGGTGACCTCAAGTACTCATTTACTCTGTCTTTTATATTTTTTCGGGTTACATCACTCATGGAAGGAAACTTTTGAGACACAGTGGTCCTGATGAACATTCGGAGATTCACTGGCAAGCCAAATTTTCCTCGTGATCCATCCCAGTTGGTATTCTGTTCCCACTCGCGGTATCTCTCTTCGCTTACGCATGCACGGAATAGCAAAACAGCATAGCGGTCCGGACGGCCCCCGCTGCGGTTGGTGAGCAGTTCGTCATATTCTGGTGTCAGATGAGGAATGGAAATGTCAGGATGTACCTTCGAGCGGTATACATTTGAGCGTTTTGGGTAAAGAGCGCCCTGCTGCTGGGCGTGTGCATATTCCTCCCCCTTCCTCTTTTGGCGCCATGCAATGGAACGGGGCACAGCTGGGCGGTGGAAAGGTGGTGAGGAAAGAGTAGGGTCCAGGGACTGGCTTGCTGTGGCAGCAGCGGGGCCTCGATCCTGCAGGACAGATGCAGAATCAGAATACCTAGAAGTAATTCTACTTTAATCTATTCATATACCTTCTCACTGATGGCACTAAATTCTCAAGTTACTTTCATGGGATTCCCTTTCATTTAACAGACCTGCTGCCATTTCATTGCTCCATTTTCCCTTATGTGAGTCTTCTGATGTTTTATGAGAGTACCCTTTACCTTACAGCAATCATCACAGACCTGGCACTGGAAAGATTTCTCATCATGAGTCTCCATGTGCAGGTTCAGATTATATTTGCAAGAGACATATGTGCAAAAAAAAGAAAAGAAAAAAAAGACATTTCCATTTAATCAAATGTGTGTTAACGTTAGTTTCAAGATTATCTACTAAACTTTGTTTTGACTTAAAGTATTCTACACACACACACACACACAGGTTCTCTCTCACTAGCATGCACTCTGGTCATAACAGAAAATGTGGTGTGAAAGGAATCCCCACATAACGTGCCCCAATGAAGACCAGCAGTACCAATTTGACTGACCCGTGCTCTCTTTGATTCCGATGGCTTTGACCCTGATGGAAGCTCTCCACTTGCCACACTGAGGAGTATTCTGTTTTCACGCTGAACTGCAGAATAGTGATGAAATGCAGAGAGGGGCTGAGGTTCACTGGTTGGTTCTAATGACATGTAGCCCTCTCCATCAGGTTCTGTTTTGATCTGTTCTGTTGAAGTGCTTGGTAGAGAGGGTCCCTGTTCATATTCCACACTTTGGGTTTGGTAAATATGTGAAGGCTCAGTTGAGACCGGATTCTGGCACAAGCTTTTGACACAAGCAATTGTGAATATAACATTAGGGTCTTTTGACTCCAGAGCATGAAGCTGCTCTCTCCCGTGACTGGTCCTGAGCTCCTGCTCATTAATCTGTGTGGCCTCTGGGTCCTCCTGCCCCAGACTGGGGCTCAACTCCTGTTCACAGTCCTGCTGCTCAGGGGGAACCTTTTCAGAGACAGTGAGCTGCTGTAGGTCTGGAGGAAGGATGAAACGGATGACTAAGTGAATTCAGCTGACAACAATAATAAACCAAGACAACATAATTGTGACCCCCCCCCCCCCACACACACCTGAGAAGCTATACATGTACTTGGTTATTTACTTAAAGGGTGTATATGAAACAAGTGGTCATGGAGAAGGAAATCCTTCACCAGGCACCACAGTATTGTTTGTCTGTTTACTGATGAAAATGATATCCCTAAAAATGAATCAATAGGAATTTTAAACCAACGGTTTGCAAAGTAGTTTTGAACGTTAGGGTTTGGCGTTCTGAAACAATGGACTTTGACATTACTCGAGGGACCAGTCAATCAACTGCAGCATACTAACCAGAAAATGTAGAAATATTTTTCATGAAATCTATAGCCCACCGCCTAATACAAGTATATCTATTTTGAGCATTCATATGCAACATGCCTATATGCTCAATGGCTAGCGGTTCACATTTGCAGTGCTGATCATGCAATGCATGCCAGCAGCCCGGGAGCTACCTTACCTACTTCGGTGCATAATAATCACTGTAGAAAAATGCATAATGAACTCCTTTAGGCCTACTGGAACATGACAGACAGCCAAAGGGTAGGCTACCTCTTTTTATGACTAATTATTGATTCATTAAAATGACCGTAGCATTTCTGTTGTCAATACTGCGACCACAATACAGTAGCCTAGTAACTAGAGTAGCGTAGTTGAAAGGTGGCTGTAGCAGTGGAGACGAGGGAGCTCAAGTCTATTAGGTTCGTCCAGGTTTGGCCGTCATTGTAAATAAGAATTTGTTCTTAACTGACTTGCCTAGTTAAATAAAGGTCAAGTAAAAAAAATTATATATATATATTACAAGCGGCACCAGGCCAATCAATCAGGTGGTTCATTTGAAATGCTCCGTTATTAAAATAAATACATTGTTTTTTGCTCCGTGAAGTAACCCAACAATGTGTACACTGGCATCTTGTCTATTTCAAATCTTCTCTCGTTGACAGATAGGTGGGTCCACCCAAAAGTGCCGCATGTCATGATGACACTCACCTGTCTCGATCAACGAGAGAAAATTTGAAATAGACAAAATGGCGGTGTACACATTGTTGGATTACTTCATGGAGTAAAACATTTATTTTAATAAACAGAGCATTTTGTAAATTCCAATGATCCAACTGCAACTGAACACAGACATTTTAGAAGATACATGTAATCCATCCATCTGATGGGTGTGGCACATCTAGAAACTGATTAAACAGCATGATCATTACACAGCTGCAACTTGTGCTGGGGACCAAAAACGTGCAGTTTTGTCACACAACACAAATACCACAGATGTCTCAAGTTGATGGAGTGTGCATAGACATGCTGACTGCAGGAATGTCCACCAGAACTGAACCAGAACTGTTCCACCAGGGAATGTAATGTTAATTTCTCTACCAATGTCTTTTTAAAGAATTTGGCAGCACGTCCAACCTGGCTCACAACCGCAGAACGTGTATGGCGTTGTACGGACAAGCCGTTTGCTGATGTCAAACGCTGTGAATAGAGTGCCCCATAATGGTGGTGGGGTTATGGTATGGGCAAACATAAGTGACGGACAACAAACCCAATTGCATTTTATCAATGGCAATTTGAATGCACAAAAATACTGTCTACCATAAGCCGCATCAAACGTTGTTTTAGAGAACTTGGCAGTACGTCCAACTGGCCTCACAACCGCAGCCCACGTGTGACCACACCAGCCCGGGACCTCCACATCCGGCTGAGGTGTATTTCTGTCTGTAATAAGCCCTTTTGTGGGGAAAACTCATTCTGATTGGCTGGGCCTGGCTCCCCAGTGGGTGGGCCTGACTCCTACGTGGGTGGGTCTATGCCCTCCCATAGCTGCGCCCCTACCCAGTCGTGTGAAATCCATAGAGGGCCTGATTCAACTAAGTAAAACCGTTGAAATTGTTGCATGTCGAGTTTATTTTTTATTCATATGCCACCAGTTTAGCGACTGTTTTTCTGCAAATGCACGTAAAAAGTAGTTTAAAACAAAGTTTGACTTTTAAAACGAGGTGAAATTAGATTGGTATTGGTTGTGAATAGGCTCCTGGATGGGTGGTAGCTGTTGTTGAGTTGTTTTCTAACAGTTGTTTTCCCTTTTAAAATGTTTCATATACACACATTTTAATCAATTAACGTTACTAACCCGATCTATGCAACTTTATATCTGGTTTAAGAACGATATCAAGCAGCCTCCGTAGCTTCTCGTTCTCCTCCTTAGAACGATAGATTTCTTCCTGGTACTCTGCCACCGTTTTTTCAACAGCCCCAAATATCTCATCAGCAACTGCTGTTAATCGTTCATTGAGAAGCACTCTCAGCAACGATATTTTAGCCATTTTCGCAGAATGAAAATCGTTGTTCTGTCCTGTCCGAACAGAATTCCACATGTACTCTCTTCCTACCGAACAGTACAAAACAATGAAGTGTGCGCATGCTCTGTTCCTCGTTCATCCACTGAGTGGCTTGACAGAAGTTTCATTACCGCCACCTGCTGTGGAGTTTGTGTAATGGGTGATCTGATTCAACCGTGGTGTCCATAAAGCGACTAGTAGCAAAGACTTTAAATCAATTGATCCATGAGTAATAATAATAATTGCCTTTAGATGTTATTCCACGTTGGACACTTAAGCAATAAGGCCCATGGGGGTGTAGTATATGGCCAATATACGATGTATTATGGCTGTTCTTAAGTACAACGCAACACAGAGTGCCTGGACACAGCCATCACTGTGGAATATTGGCAATCTCCCACAAACCCCCAATGTGCGTTTTTGCTATTATTGCTATTATAAACTGTTTACCAATGTAATTAGGTATACGGTCTGATAGAACATGGCCTTCAGCCAATCAACATTCAGGGCTCAAACCCCCCTGTTTATAATAGTAAATTATTCATTTGTCAAAGTTCATGGCACAAATATTCTTCCACAAGTAATTCTGGACAGGTCTCCGTGCTTCTGTAACCGAAAGACCACTGCACAGGAAGCTGCGCTCTCATTGGTCAGTATAGCAGAGCCCTGCAGTTGCATGAATTTTAAGCTGAGCACTACCCATGTCCGCATCGTTCAGGCCTTACCCTACCTAGGCCCGATTGCTTCTGCCAAATTTAAGGCCCAGCCCTGCCCGAAAGCCGATATCAGAAATAACTTACTCCATTAGTGAATCAATTAGCTGCTCCTCTCTGTCTCTCCCGCTCCCTGCACGCTGCATACTCTGCATACGCTCTGCTTATGGCAGCTCTGGGTGTGTGAGTATCCATAGCAACATCAGCTCCGCTTGGGCTGCTCTGTTCAATAATGAGACGAGAGAGTAGTAAGCTGAGCAACTTTTCGTCACTCTAAACTCTGACAAAACTCAAGGAAATGATCATTTTCTGTGAAATATTCTCTCCCGTTTTTTATTTGATGATTTTAAAGCACTTCTGACACCCGTGTTATGGTTTTAGTCAGATATGACTGTACTGCGCTGTACAGGCTCGGGCCGGGTAGCAGAGCTCTACAGTGTAGTCAGAGAGTTGAGAAATGTCGAGATATCAAAAGGGATGATATAAATGAATTCAGTTACAAACATCGACTCAATGAGAACACTAAAGAGAGAAGAAAGTAAGTAAAGAGAAGAGCGACCTTAAGCTACTGCCCCTATACCTTTCAACGAGACTTCTACATTCACAAACTGTAAGAAACGTTCATTATTTTCATAAATGGCTGTAACAATTGGGCCACAGGCTTCATCGAAATCAAAAAGTATGCCATTTTGATTGTGTAGACAAAGCCTTAGCTGTAACATTATAGTTTGTTAGAATATTTGGTTTGAGCTCTCTGGAATCCCCCCTGCCCCACGAGGAATCCCTCAGTTTGAGGTGCATGACTTTTGACATCGACGCCAATGGCATTCTGAACATATCAGCGGTAGACAAGAGCAAAGAGAACAAGATCACCATCACCAACCACAAGGGGCGGCTCAGCAAAGAGGACATTGAGAGGATGTTGCATGATGCCGACAAATACAAAGCTGAGGACGATGCACAGAGGGAGAAAATAGCAGCCAAGAACCTCCCTGGAGTCGGACACCTTCAATATGAAGAGCAGCGTTGAGGACGACAACGTGAAAGGCAATATCAGGGAGGAGGACAAGAAGAAAGTGGTGGACAGGATGCAACCAGGCCATTTTCTGGTTGGAGGATGACAAATAGGAGTACGAGCTTCAGCTGAAGGAGCTGGAGAAAGTGTGTCAGCCTATCATTACCAAGCTATACCAGCAATGAGGGATGCCTATAGGCAGCTGTGGAAATCAGGCACGGTCCAGCTCTGGTGCCAGCTCCCAAGGCCCAACCATTGAAGAGATTGACTGAAGTGAGGGACTTGTATAATGGACTTTTCAAAATGCATTAGTACAGTATCACTGAATATGTTTTGCTATTCTGAAAATACTAATTTCTACTGTTTGACATTATAATGGCCTTTTATGGCTCAGAGCTATTCAGGAAGTGTTTATATGTATTGGTTGTACTGTAAAGAGAGTGGAAAGCACACTGTTGATGTTAATATGTCATTTCATACCGTATTGCATTGCTGGACATTGAACATAAAATGTATTGAAATAAGTTTATTGGTATGTTGGCTGTTGGCTTCTCATCATAGCAGATTCAGTATTCACATATATATATATATTTTGGACACAATACCATGAAATATTGTAAACAAAAGTGAAGACATCAAAACTATGAAATAACACATATGAAATCATGTAGCAACAAAGTGTTAAATAAATCAAAATATATTTTATATTTGAGATTCTTCAAAGTAGCCACCCTTTGCCTGATGACAGCTTTGCACACTCTTGGCGTTTTCTCAACCAGCTTCCTGAGGTAGTCACCTGGAATGCATTTCAATTAACAGGTGTGCCTTGTTAAAAGTTCATTTGTGGAATTTCTTTCCTTCTTAATGCGTTTGAGCCAATCAGTTGTGTTGTGACAAGGTAGGGGTGGTATACAGAATATAGCCCTATTTGGTAAAAGACCAAGTCCATATTATGGCAAGAACAGATCAAATAATCAAAGAGAAATGACAGTCCATCATTACTTTAAGACATGAAGGTCAGTCAAGCCGGAAAATGTCAAGAACTTTTAAAGTTTCTTCAAGTGTAGTTGCAAGATCCATCAAGCACTATGATGAAACTGGCTCTCATGAGGAAAGGATGAAAGGAAGACCCAGAGTTACCTCTGCTGCAGAGGATACGTTTATTACAGTTACCAGCCTCAGAAATTGCAGCACAAATAAATGCTTCATAGAGTTCAAGTAACAGACACATCTCAACGTCAACTGTTCAGAGGAGACTGTGTGAATCAGGCCTTCATGGTCGAATTGCTGCAAAGAAACCACTACTAAAGGACACCAATAATAGGAAGAGACTTGCTTGTGCCAAGAAACATGAGCAATGGACATTAGACCGGTGGAAATCTGTCCTTTGGTCTGATGAGTCCAAATGTGAGATTTTTGGAGGAGGTGATTTATTTTGAATTCTAGGCACACTTAACCAACATGGCTAACATAACATTCTGCAGCAATACGCCATCCCATCTGGTTTGCTCTTAGTGGGACTATAATTTTATTTTCAACAGGACAATGACCCAACACACCTCCAGGCTGTGTAGGGATATTTAACCAAGAAGGAGAGTGATGGAGAGCTGCATCAGATGAGCTGCATCAGACTCAATTGAGATGGTTTGGGATGAGTTGGACTGCAGAGTGAAGGAAAAGCAACCAACAAGTGCTCAGCATACGTGGATACTTCTTCAGTACTGTTGGAAAAGCATTCCAGGTTAACCTGATTGAGAGAATGCCAAGAGGGTGCAAAGCTGTCATCAAGGCAAAGGGTGGCTACTTTGAATAATTGTTTTATTTTATTTTATTGAACCTTTATTTGTTTAACATTTTTTGGGTTACTACATGATTCTATATGTGTTCTTTCATAGTGTTGATGTCTTCCCTATTATTCCACAACGTAGCAAATAGTAAAAATAAAGAAAACCCCTTGAATGAGTAGGTTTGTTCAAACTTTTGACTGGTATAGTACTGTATGTCTTTTCACATATTATCATTCGCTCATCCCATGACAATACGGTAGTTGGAACTGGGAAGAATAAGGGAAATTCTATGCAGTCGTCCGCATTAGGAAGGATGTTTACGTAATATCCGTAGGCTTAAACCGGGGAAAGTTATTTCCTGAAGTTGACCAGTAGTGAACAAGTCCTGTTTTGAGCTCTCACACCAACCCGACCCCTAAACACACATACAGTAGATTATTTTCACGACTAAGACATTTGGTGCCATTACAGAACAGATCCGACACAAAGGATTGATAATGGAACCGTCGGAGAAATCTCAGAATGACGACACTGGTAAGAATGTCACTTAGCTAACTTAGCCATCAACAAGTGTTTTAGCTAGGCTAGCTTGATTGCTAGCTAACTAACCCTTCGTGATAACCAAATCTCACAAATGCGTGTGCATTTCAGGAATGTAGCTACAGATCACTGAAAATGTACAAAATGTTGCTATTACTAGAGCTGTCACTCTAAGTGAACTCGTTTGACCTTTCTGTTACTGCCACAAAGTCAAAATTGCCTGTATCGTAAAAATGAATGAACGAAAATATATTTTTTGGTCGTAATTTAAGGTTAGTTAGGCATAAGTTTAGCAGTGTAGTTAGGTTGAAAATCTTATTTTTAAGAAGAGAAATTGTAGAAATGGCCGGGGGTTTAGCCATAATAATTATGATTTTGTGGAGACGTCAGTCAACCTAATTAGAAGCTATGGCAGGTGTGTGCCAAGGATTGCCGTGTCTCCACTGATACACAGACAAAACAATGTTATCTGTCAGTTCGATTGTCAACAGGTGTTTTATTACATTTATGAATTTCTTTGCATGTGATATTTTGTAATGTTATTGACATCGGAAGGAATAGCCTGTGTAGAAGGACTAAGTGCAATTGTTTGCATGATCATGCTTTATCCCGCTCATAAGATACATTGAAGTCAGTGTTGAACTCTATTCACAACCTTGTATTGTCCGATATTCACCATAAACAGATCTTATGATATCTCTCAATTTTTCTGCTTGTCAGATGCAATGGAAAGCTTGCAGGCCCAGCTAGCAGGTTGCCGAGCGCAGCTGGAGCACTGGCAGGGCGTGGCGACGATCTGCGAACTGAGCAAACAGGAGGAGCTGGGAGAGCTGCAGAAACAGTGTGACCAGGAGATGCAGTCTCTTCAGGAGGCCCTCAGAGGTCAGAGAGAGATTAAGTGTGACCAGGAGATGCAGTCAGAGGTGGAAGATACCTTTTCTACATACTAGTGTTTCCCTACTATTGTATAGATGGGGCGGGCCCCCTCTCTCTTGTGAGAAAGGTCGCTCCATACCTTCTATTCATCATGCATTCCCAATGGCGGCTATGGTCAAAAGTATTGCACTAGATAGGGAATAGGGTTTCATTTGGGACGCAGATAATGTGTAGGACCCACCTAGATGGCCTGTTATTGTCTGTCATCATCTCATTTCTCTCTCTTCTATTCTCAGAGACTGCTTCTCAGTATGAGGCTAGAATATCTACTCTGCAGTCTGAGCGTGCCCAGTGGAGGAGAGCCAGTGTGCAGTCTCAGGTGTGTGTGTGTGTTCACCTCAATGTTACTAAACCTATTTCCTTGTCTCTGACTCTCTCTCTCTCGCTCCCTCTCTCTCTCTCTCTCAGGGCAGTGTAAAGAAGGACAGGTTGGAGGCAGGAGCTATGCAGTCCGAGAGCCAGTCGACAGACTCTCCCACCAATACCCTCAGAGAACCAGGAACGGACGGATGGGATAGCCAACCAGCGGAGGCTGAGGGACCAGGGGAGGGTGAAGGGGCGGGACTGGAGGGCTATTTCTCCCAGAACTGTGACTTCGCTTCTTTCTCCTCCTTCTCCTTGGACACGCCCTCACTGCCACGCCGCCCACCCCCCCAGGAAGACACTGCGTCCCTGGTCTCCACGGGAACCCTGGTGCCCGAGGCCATCTACCTGCCCCCGCCCGGCCACCGCCTGGTCACACACACCGAATGGGATTCGCTTAACACACAGGTGAACACACACACTCTGACATCAATTCACTAAGCAAACAAATGAGCACTAGCCACAGAAACACACTCCAACTAGGACTTCTACTGAACAAAAATATAAACGCAACATTTTAAGTGTTGGTCCCATGTTTCATGAACTGAAATAAAAGATCCCAGAAATGTTCCATACACACAAAAAGCTTATTTCTCTTGAATGTTGTGCACACATTTGTTTACATCCGTTAGTGAGCATTTCTCCTTTGCCAAGATAATCCATCCACCTGACAGGTGTGGCATATTAAGAAGCTGATTAAACAGCATGATCATTACACAGGTGCTGGGGACAATATAAGGCCACTCTAAAATGTGCAGTTGTCACACAACACAATGTCACAGATGTCTCAAGTTTTGAGGGAGCGTGCAATTGGCATACTGACTGCAAAAATTTCCAGCAGAGCTGTTGCCAGATCATTTAATGTTAATTTCTCTACCTTAAGCCAACGTCGTTTTAGAGAATTTGGCAGTACGTCCAACCGGCCCCACAACCGCAGACCACGTGTAACCACAACAGGCCCTCCACATCTGACTTCACCTGCGGGGTTGTCTGAGACAAGCCACCCAGACAGCTGATGAAACTAGGTTTGCACAAACTAAGAAATTCAGCACAAACTGTCTGAAACCGTCTTCGGGAAACTCATCTGCTTGCTCGTCGTCCTCACCAAGGTCTTTGCCTGAATGCAGTTTGGCGTCGTAACCGACTTTAGTGGGCAAATGCTCACCTTCAATGACTACTGGCACGCTGGAGAAGTGTGCTTGTCACGGTTGAATCCTGGTTTCAACTGTACCGTGCAGATGGCAGACAGCGTTAATGGCGTTGTGTGGGCAAGCGGTTTGCTGAGGTGAACGGCGTGCCCTATGGTGGTGGTGGGGTTATGGTATTGGCAGGCATAAGCTACGGACAACGAACACATTTGCATTTTATTGATGGTCATTTGAATGCACAGAGATTAGGTCCTAATGCATTTATTTAAATTGATTGATTTTGTAATGTTATTTTGCTATAACTCAGTAAAGTGTTTGAAATGGTTGCATGTTCCATTTATTTTTGTTAAGTGTACTTAAAGCCTGTTAACAGTCAAACACCAACGTTGTCTATCAAACAGGTGAGCCAAACTTTACAGGTTAGGAGTGGACTCATGATGTCTGATGGTGTGGTCTGATGTGCAGGTTGAGGAGCTGAAGGGAGAGCTGAGTCGACTGAGGGATGAGAGGACAGAGCTGGAGAGCGAGCTGGACACACAGACTACCGAGACACACAAACACGTACTCCCACATTTACACACATGGCATATATTGTATATTGAGAAGCGTCAGTTATCCACGGAATTGAATGTGAATGTTACTATGTGTGTGTGTGTGTGTGTTAGGTCTCAGTTCTCCAGACTCAGGTTCAGACCTCAGAGGCCCTCCTACAGGAGCTACAGAAATCTTTCAACCAATCACAGAATGCCGTCCATAGCAGGCTGGTGAGTGACAGGCACCTGGTCCAACCAGGGAGGAGGGGGATGAGGTCCATGTAGTGTGTGTTTGAGGTGTTTTGTGTGTGTGTGTGTGTGTGTTGTGTTCCCAGGCGGAGCTGTCTCTCTCTCAGAGGAGGGTGTGTAGCGAGCTGTCCAGGCTAAAAGGGGAGGAGATCGAGGAGACTGATGGGGCAGGGGACGCCAACACACCCCTTGGTCCTACACTACAGGTGCAGTTTGTGTGTGTGTGTGTATTCATACAGTCAAGAATCATTGAAATACATAGAAAACATACTATTACTGTATGGACTACTGTACTCCCACCTGTAGGGGGCACACAGTGAAGAGAGGCTGCTTATTGAGATCGTCAACCTAAAGGAACAACTGGAGACCCGCGTGGAGGAGAGCGGTCTGTTCATCCGCCTTTCCTTCGCAATTTCTTTGTCTTTCTTTCTTTCTTTCTTTCTTTGTGTTGATAAGTGTAATAGAAACTGCCAGTTGTATGTTGGTTTTTAACCATTCTCTCTTTCTCTCTTCCCTGGTACTGCTGCAACAGAAGTTTTACAAGGTGAGTGGACATTGGTGTGTGTGTGCGCGAGAGTGAGCGAGAGAATTAGAAAATTGTGTGGTAAAGAAGGCCATAGGAATTAATCCGTAATGCATTACACACAGGCAGTTGATAACAGGCGTTGACCGTAGTAAACTCATGGGGTGTGTTCGAGTAGTTAGGCTAATGAAGCCAACTTTAGACGAAAGTCGGGGGAGGTTCATCTACCACAGCTGAGTCGGGACACTGTAGTAGTTTTCCAACAGCAAAGCTCAGATCAACATGGCAGTGTCAACATACCTGCAAATGTTTAAGGTCTAAATAAACTTTTCTTTACCCATAATATCACACACTCACAAACTGAAAACATAACATACTTTCTTTCTGAAGTGCCTTCAGAAAGTATTCACACCCCTGTAACACAACATATTGTTGTGTTACAGCCTAAATTTAAAATGTATACAATTTAGATTTATTTTCACTGGCCTACGCACAATACCCTGTAATGTCAAAGTGGAATTAGGTATTTTGAAATTTGTACAAATTAATAAAAAAATGTAAAGCTTAAATGTACCACCTGGATTCGGTCCTATGTAGCAACATTATAAATTGTGTTTTAAAAGAAAAACATTTTTTACGTTGGATAAAAGTAGAGACTCAGAGCAAGAACATGGTATATCTCACACTGCAGTTCAGGAACAATGGGAAAGTAACCCCACGTTTGAGAAAATGGCCGGTGAATGTTTCGGTACACCTGGAGTGCTCTTCTTTGTCCACACCCATTCAGCATCGGTCACACCCGCTTAAGCCTTAGCCCCACCCATCTCTTTAAGGATTCACATGTGAGGCCATGTGCTAAAGCAAGTGAATATGGCAGTGTAGTAAATGACCCAAAATTTCTAGATTAAAAGGGGTGAAAGTAGTAGCAAAAAGTAGTAGTAAAAATACACTATCTAGTCTTTGGTCTATATCCTAATCTGACTTTGGTGCAGGTCATCTTGTTCTTCACATTACCGTCTCTGGTAAACACACACTATATCAAATCAAATCTGTTTATTTGTCACATGCACAGGATAGAGAAGTTGTAAACGGTACAGTGAAATGGTTACTTGCATAGGAGAGTCTTTTGTTTAGACATGTAGCTAGCTAGGTAAACAATAAACGATGATCCCAACTCATACTACCATGCATGATTCTGCAAGTAGCTAAAGATAACCAACTAGGTTCAATGACATTGGGCTATAACTAACAATGCAAATGGCTTTCTGAGATACAAGTATTGTTACTACACAGATCATACATGTAACATTAGCTAGCCAGCCAGCCATCTATCTAGCTAACAGTACACTTTAACTTGCAATGAAAACCATTTTCTGACAAAATTAGAGACTTGTAATATCTGAAAATGTAGCTAGACTCTTACCCATGTACATGGATGAACGCTTCTCCCTCTGTCATGAATGCCATGGTTGCCCTTAGTTTGAAGATGTAATCCAGAGACAGGTGTTTTATACAATAGCCTTTTTGACTCTCCTGATTTGGCAATCATCTCTCTGCTTCACCCGGGCATTCCACTGATTTCAAAGCTCGGTCAACGTGAGAACAACACTGTTGATTGACGTTTCTTCCCCCATCATGGTCATCAGAAGACGTCAATGTCTGGTTCAATGAAAATGTTTTTACCTAAATCAGGGATTTTCTCAACCTCGGATCATATTCAGAGTCGGCATCGCACGATCGTCCTCCAGAAAGTAGTCCATCACAACTTTTCCCCACTGATCTTAGTCGATAGCGCTATTAACTTCAGGGCAGCAATGCAACACTTTTTCAGTTCTTTCTGATATTTTTCAAAAAAAATCTGCTATAGAAAGGATTATCCAAACATTACTGAGCAGCTTATGTTATATACAGAAGCATGCTACAATGGCACACCAATCTGAACTCATCTCTTGGCATGGCCAGCCCGTCTATCTCAGCCATTCATGGCTAGCGGGAAGGTTCCTGTATTTTCCTGTGGCTAAACTAACTAGGCTAGTAATTGAACAATTGTATTCTTATTTACAGATGGCATGCAAGTTTGTTATTAAGGCACATGAAAGTTCACATGTTCCAGAAGGCATTTCTGCCCCAAAATGCATTTTGATTTAAAAAAATAATGTTAAAATGCCTCTAATGTGAACTAGTGACGTGCGACATGCGCCTAACTTCTTGAAACAGGTCACAAAAGTCAATAAGTATTCAACCCCTTTGTTATGGCAAGTCTAAATAAGTTCAGGAGTAAGAATTTGCTTAACAATAATAAGTTGCATGGACTCACTCTGTGCAATAATAGTGTTCAATAACCCCCTAGAGTCAATCTGCACCTCCCGGAAAGTCCAGGCTCTGGCTGGGCTACACAAGGACATTTGTCAAGGACTTTATCATGGGGGGAAAAAAACAACAATTTAATCAATTTTAGAATAAGGCTGTAACGTAACAATGTGGAAAAAGTCAAGGGGTCTGAATACTTTCCGAATGCACTGTAGATGTTGGTCGTTTCGACGCCCACAAGACTCATCTGAAGCCCGGTACCAGTTAAAAATATTAATGGAAGTATATATGGAAGTAGTTTAGTGCCAAGTTTTTTGTTAAATATGGGTCCCAGTTTTTTTTCTTCTTTTTTTCTGATCTTTCTCAGATATTGGGCAGACACTTTTTATTTGATCAAATAAGATATAAAGATACCTAAAATTCGAAATGAAATAGCTAAATGATCTTTGGTATGACCATCTTAAAACAATTCCACATGTTACCTATTTGACTGAGTTAAAAGAATGAAGTGTACAGAATATTTAAAAAATAAATGGAATGGAGCTAATCACAGGCAAAATCCTAAAGAAAAACCTGGTTCAGTCTGCATTCCACCAGACGCGTGGAGTGAATTCAACTTTCAGTAGGACAATAACCTAAAACACGAGGCCAAATCTACACTGGAGTTGCTTAATGGGCAAATATAAATAATGGGCAAATATTGTACAAACCAGCTGTGCAAAGCACTTAGAGCAGTAGTGTCAAAACTCATTCCATGGAGGGCTTAATGTATGCTTGTTTGTTTTATCCTTTCAATTAAGACCTAGACAACCAGATGAGGGGAGTTCCTTACTAATTAGTGACCTTAATTCATCAATCAAGTACAAGGGAGGAGCGAAAACACTAGCCCCCCCCTGGAATGAGTTTGACACGTGGCTTAGAGACTTACCAGAAAGACTCACTGCTGTTATCGCTGCCAACGTTGTTTCTAACATGCATTGACTCGGGTGTGAATACTTATGTACATTAGATATTTCTGTATTTAATTATCTATACATTTCCTAAGTAAAAAGTTCACTTTTTCATTATGGGGTATTGTATGTAAATGGAGTGAGAAAATCAATTTTGAATTCAGGCTGTAACAACAAAATGTGGAATAAATCAAGAGATATGAAATACTTTCTGAAGCTATTGTATAATGCATTTGTTAGAGTTCTCAAATATCACTTTCATTTGTATCCCCTGTAGCTTTAGAGTCGCGGCAAAGCTGGTTCCTGTTTCAGTCACGTCTTTGGTCGAGTCCGCGTGGGTCAAACAAAAACACTGATTGGTTGACAAGTAGTGCCAACCAGTTGCCAGGCAATGGCTGTATGGTGCCATCGGTGAAAAGCAACTGCATAAATTGAAGGAGACTCTCAAAAACCGCATGACCTTACAAAAACCACATGGTTTTTCATGCAGTTCAGGCAGTTATCCACATAATGCATTTTTGAAAGGCGGTGACTTGACAAAACGTATCCGCTCCAACAAGCCCATTGTCTTTCCCTTGTGAAATAGGTTGTCTGACCTCAACGGAACTTCCTTGATAAATAAACGTTCAGTAAAAATAGTCCTGTTGACCTTTGCCCTCTGCAGTGCAGCTGTCCAGTCTGAAGACCGAGATGGAGCGGGTCCAGTGTCAGAAAGAGAAGCTGCAGTTGGAGCTACAGACCTGTCGCACCGAGCTACAAGGCCTCAGGGTGGCGCTCTCACACCTACAGGGAGACAGCAAGACTCTAACCCATGACAAGGTACTGTACAGGGGGACCAGGGATAGAGGTGTGTGTGCGCGTGCGTCTGTCTGTCCGTGTTATACCTTTTTGTGTACTTATCTTTCCTACTTTGGGAACACTTAACATGTTACTGTAGCTTTCTCTCTTTAGCTCTCTCTCTTACCCTTACCATTCTCACTCCCTTTCTATCTCCCTCCCAGGCGTCCCTCCAGCAACAGTGTTTGGAGCTGCGTAGCCAGATCATCAGTATGCGTTCTCAGGTGGACACCAGCCAGACGGTGCAGAGGGACTTTGTCCAGCTTTCGCAGTCACTGCAGGTACAGTAGATTGGTCCTGATTCAGGACCAGCCCACTCATGGTGTATTCACATTGAGTTGGTTTATGTTAGTTTACAGCACTGATCTAGGACCAGTCCAGCTGGATTCCATTTTCGGTCCATAGTCAAATGACCATGAGCCTTCCTCATGGTCTCTCTCTCTCTTGCTTTCTCTTCTCTTACTCCACCCCTCCCCCCTCTCCCCCTCTTTCCCCTCCTTCTCTCTCCCTTCATCCCTTTCTTGTAGGTGAAGCTGGAGTTGATCCGTCAGGCTGAAACTCTGGACCAGGTCAGGGACATCTTGGAGGAGGGGCTTCCTGAAGAGGGTGCCCCGCCCACTGGTGCCACGTGAGTCTATCAGAGCAACACAACAGAGCCAAAGCGACGGGAGAAACAAGAAATATTCCAAGGGTGACCAATAAGAACGCGGCTGGACATGAAGTGCAACAGTAACCACAGAGAAAGATTTGACCACTATCATGACTATGCCCACGTTGAAGAGGAGTGGGCTGAGCAAGGAGCTGTGCATAATCACTGATATACAAAACAGCTTGCATTTCAGACAACTCCTAATGAGAATCAGATCTGTGCTGGCCTTGCTCAGGCCAGTTCTCTCCAACATTGGGAATCACCACCTCCGCTTGTAATGTGACTTGGAATATTTGTACTTTGGAGCTGTTCAATGATGTTCTGATTATTATAATTGTTTTTGGTTGCACCCCGACTCATGTTGCTTGAGCGCCCTCCATCTTTCCATATTTGAGAGTTTTTAAAATGTATTTTCTCATGTTCAATGACCAAACACTCATTCTATGACCAAACTTTTTAAAAACTGGACTCATTGAGATAACTTGAATATTTGTATTGGAGTTCCTGACTCGACATTCCCGCTAGTCAGATGTGACGAGAAACAGTCCATTACTGCTTTAGTGGACGTCACTAAAAGGCAATATGTTGAGAAAAGGCCAGTATCTACTACTGTAAGTTATACTGTATTATGATACTTCTGACTCATGTAAATACACATGCATACACACACACACCCAACTCTCAGGACTTCCGACCATTGATCTAATGGCACTGCCCTTGTTGATACCAGCGAGTAACACTAACAACCCTGTTCCAAACCACTCTGACACAATTACCATCTTTACCTTTTTTAGACTTGACCATGTTTTTAAATGAAGAGTAAGAGATAAGAAACCTGTAAAAAATAATATGAATGAATTTGGTATTCTCTTGTTGATACTAATTGCCGTAATATATAAATATACATTGAAAGACTACTCTTTGCAGGATCATGTTCTTCTTGTGTAATTGTTTGCGGAGAGAGCGGTGTGTGTGTGTGTTCACCCTGTTAAACAGCCGGGAAGCATGGATCCCTTAGCACATGAAAACCCTGGAGTCCATCCACATAAAGTGCCTCCAGAAGATTCTCGTTATTACGAGGACAGAATACCCAACATCGAGGTACTGAAACGGGCTGGCAGTGGTAGCATGCAGTCCACCTTAAACCATCACCAACTAAGATGGCTTGGTCATGTCATCCGCATGCCAGAGGGCCGACTGCCAAACGAAAGTGCTCAACGGTCACATGAAGGCCAACGCTCTGCTGTTGGCCAGAAGAAGCGGATGCAGGACTGAATTAAAACCACCCTGAAGAGGTGCAAGATCAATCCATCCAGTATAGAGGACCTAGCCACCTGCCAAACATTCTGGCGCTCTCATTGTGCAATGGGCATCAGGAGTATGGAGGACGAATGCACACAACATCTGGAGGCAAAGCGTGCAGAGGCATGCGAACAGGGCTATTCCTCCCCCCTCCAACCAAGCTTTCACATGCCCAGTCTGCAGCCGCAGCTGTAAAACCATGATTGATCTCCACAGCCACCAAAGGACTCCAAAGTAAAGGAGAAGATGCTTCTCATCGACCGTAAGTAAGTGAGATACTGGGAATAAAACCAAAACCAATAACAATTAACCAGCCACACTCGCATTCTCTTTTAATACAGTTTTATTTTTTAAGAATAGTCAGAATAATTTGAATATATTGTTCATGTTCATAACGCTTACCTATATATATTAACTTTATTTCAATACATACACAAAGGAAAAAGGTGTTTATTTGCACGTTTTTTTTGTTGGTTTGTTCGTTTTTATAATTTTTTTCTGGTGGCTTTTGTATGTTTCATTCTTTGAGCTTGTCAAAAAAAAAATCTCACTTCTAGTGACGGTCTGCGCTCTCGTTTCTGGGAAGCGCTTCCACCGTTTTCTCTTCTCATTCTTTTCTCTCCTTTATACTCCTCGTGTTCTTTTAGTCCCACTTCTTGCTTACTAGATTGTCATCAGCAACTGCATGGGAAAGAAAATGGCTGTCATTTTCAGGGTATTGGCAACCGGATGAGGTAGGACTAGACTCAAGTCCCAAATTGAGCACTAGCCCCCAAGGATCAATTTGGAGGATAGGTATAAGCAATATGGGGAACATTCCAACCCAGCCTAAAAATGACCATATTTTGAATAATTACAACCCTTTTAGATCTACATGAAGTACTATTGATTGATGTGGAGTTGGGCATGCATCTATTATTCTGGCCATTTTAGTTATATTTTAGTACGGCTCAATTTACGTTATCCAACACTTTTATATACTCAACACCAAATATTGGTGGTTCTGTAGAGCATGGCGCTTCCAACGGCAGGATTGTTAATTCCCAGGGGCCACCCACATAAAATGTATGCACGCATGACCAAGTTGTTTTGGATAAAAGTGTCCGCTAAATGATACCAATATTTTGAATATGTTAATTTTAAAAAATTACTTTTCCATACAATCATAGGCTGCTGTATGTTGACCGTAGTTAAATGTTAATATGGGAGATGTTTTATATTAACAAGTTAAAACTGCAATGGCTAACCTTATCCCCAAGCATGATCTTGCTGGTGGAAGAGTACACAAAGGCAATTACTACCTAAATGGGACATTATAGCCATAAAGTTAGACTAACTTTAAGCAGTATGGGGATACATAGAAACCTGTAGGAAGACACACAGACTTTAGTGAAAACATGTAAGAGTGGGTATTATATATTATCAGTGTAAATTCAGTGTTGACACAAAATACAAAACCATTGATTCATAAACAAAGTGAAAACAGGAAGGAAGGGGGGAGGAGCCAAGGCAGTGGCAGGTATAGGAAAAGTGGGGGAGATAAATCATATTAATCATTGTTATTATGAAAGACTTTGCAATTAAATAGATTCATATTTAGAATTGAAGCAAGTATGAAAGTCTGGATCAATATTCACTCTAAGCTGTTTGCGTGCGCGGCCACGCACCACCGCCAGGACTGCCGTGCAGAAGAAATGCCAGCCCACACAGAGATGCAAGAGATGAATCTTCACTATCAGACACTTTCAATGCAACAAACCAAACCAAATCATTTTCTAGTTTTGTTTTAAATTACAGATAGCCAGGGGCATGCTACCAACAAAAAAAATGACTTAAGTAGTACTTTAAAGTATTTTTACATCACTGCTACAGTACACATTATTCCAGTTTTTTTCAGATGGCCCACCATCAAAGCTAGTTAAGGAAAATTATGCCTTTGCAGCATGAATGGGGGATGCTTTATGTACGAGCCGGCCCATAGGGGACACAAATGTATTACGGACTGGGCACATCAAATTTTTAAGCCAACGTGCATCGGAGTATAATTCTATTGACGGGTAGCGCAAGTGTGGTGTGCACATTTGATATTCTTTGCTAGTTAGCAAGTTATTAGCCCAGTTATAGGTAAGTAATGGTGTTACAAAGCCTCATGGCAGCAACCAGGTTTTCCCTCTACTCTGGCCTTGCTCCTGTCTAATTACCACACCTGTTCCCACTGAACTAATTGACATTTCTGCACTATTTAAGCTGCAGTTGTGCTGGTGATTTTAAATTGGGTGGCCATCTTGCTTTTGTTCTTTCTTTGTTGTGCGCGACTGACCAAAAAACACAACTCCAAAACCGCCAAACAACCCAATGTGCTTTGTGTGTGCAATAAACTCAAGTATTGGATTCCTGCTCCTCATTCCTCTAACATCCTGACTAATATACAATAGCGGTAGCAACAGTCTTAAACCTAATTTACAGTCCACCCTAGAGCCTTTTCTTCAATTGGTCAGCAATGGGGTGTTACTGCTTCCTACAAGAGCATTGTGTAAAAACGTTTTTTAAAAGACTGCATTGAACACCCCATATAGGCTACTGGCCATATCATAGAAATCAAAATTGAGAAAATGTTATGGGATTTCCATAATTGGTTTTGTTGGTAGGCCACTGATAGGCATACATTATGCTCAAATATCCACGATATCGTATTGGCTGCTGTCTAAAATTGTAAGGGTACAGCCTCAGTGTTCACTGTAAACAATGCGCCGGAAGTTGCACAGAATTCTCACAACATTCAAGTTTCCACTCGCAAGACCTGAAATTTGCCCAGGGCCCAAAATAGAGGGAACATTTATGTGGATATTACAGGATATTATTACAAGGAATAATATAGATTTAATCGATAACAGATGTGTGTGTCCTTACCCTCCAGGTAATTGCGGGCCACAAACTTGAGGACCTCGTCAATGAGGATGACAGGGAAGGAGAGCTTGAGCACCACCATCCATTTCTCCACGTTCAAGTGGGTCAATTTAAAGATCATCTGCAGCGGAGAGGACAGGCACATTTCAGACACGTATCACATACTACTACTTAGTTATCACATACTACTACTTAGTTATCACATACTCTTACGGCTAGATTCAATCCGATCGGCCCTTTTATGCTATGCACCTTTTTAAAAGCAATGTTTCCGTGTTTGCGTAGACCACTCACTGTAAATGTAAATCGCACTATAACGTCCCAGATTGAATCTAGGCCTTACTCAGTTGTCAAATACTCTTACTCAGTTATCACTCTTAGGGCTCTATTCAATCTGTATCGCTGATTCATTACAGATTTATGTGATAGAAATGTTCAGGTTGAGCAGACATATGTAGCATTTACCGTGAATCCGCCGATAATGCGGGGACATTGCCTTTAAATTTCAATCACGCTCTAACGCTGAATATCACAATAAAGGGGAGTGGATAACAATAATGTCTGTCTAACAATAATGTTTGACTGGGAGAGAGAGAGCGGGAAGCAGACAGAAGGCGAGAAAGAGAGAGGCAGAAGGAGATCGAGAGAGTAAGACAAAGAGAGGTGGATGTAGGGTCAAAACTAGTGGTCCTTGGAGCCGGAGGGTTGTGGTGCGAGGTCAGGCAGACTCACGGGCATGGGGTCGACGTAAATGATCACGAAGTGGAGTGACATGGAGAGGGACATGGCTCCAACCAGCCACAGGTTGCTCCAGGGGGGCATGCGCAGCAGGGACTGGTTCTCAGACAAGCTGGGAGGGGGAAGGGGGGGATGGGGCGGAGGGGTTACGTAATCCACGCTGGCTAAACACTGTGTGTGTGCGCGGGCGCACTGAGATGTTTAGATCCTTCTTGAAATGTACATTTGATTTGTGGATCCAAATAAAGTATTTAAAATGTGTGTGTTTATACGCTGTTATCCACAGAGGTGTGTGTGCCAAGAGGTGTGCAGAAGCATGTGGGGATCTGAGATGACATGGTGAGGGATGGAGGATAATGTTTGTTCTGCACGTTTAATCTAAAGTTACTCTTCCAATGTCTTTGGGGTTACACTACACTTTCAACGTTATAGCTACTTTTGGGATTGGGCTTTCATATCATACTCTTGATACTCTGTGTTTTAGAAACGCACTGTTATAGAAGTGCTATCATTTATAAACGTAAACAAAGTGTTTTATATAACTTTACTGTTCATGTTCCACCTCTAAATTGATATACTGTGTGTGTATCAAGAATTACAGTGCTAACAAACTACCAATGTTGCTAATTCTGAGGACCCAGATTAAACCTACTCCTGTCCTGCACTACAAAGCATGTCAAATGGATAATATCCATTGAAAGTGCTGTTTTAGTCAAGGAGTAGGCTTAATCTGGGACTGGGAAATGGGCCTTTAATGTTATGCCTAATTAAATCTAGCATTTCTACCATGAATCTTCAAACATGGCTTTATATTGAACCAGGCAGGAACCAAAGTTGCTTCTAGCTCTATTTGCAGTCTGACCTATTGAGGGCATTGCACATCTCGATGGTGACCAACACAGACAGGGCCATTGTCATGGGCGGAGCGGCCTCAAACACTTCACAGTGGACGCCGACAAAGTCCTCGTTTTCCTCGTGGCACTGCATGAAGTGGGACTGAGGAGAAAAATCCGAAATTAGGATGGAACCATTTACTGGATTATCACAATCATTCACTGTACATTTTTGCTAAGTAAGAAGTTTAAATGTAGATCCTAGGTAGACCCTACACCTAAGATGATGATCATGATGAAGGTTTATGACCTTTTAATGTATTTTAAATGAGGATCTCTTGATGATAATTATGGTTTTAGACCAATGACCAATGAATTTGGAACTGCAGTGGCACTTTTGTACTTTGTACGGTTTCTTAAATTATTTGGTGAAGCCAAAGACAAATCTTTACATTGTGTCGAGTTTTTTTAAATAAAAAACATAGTTGATATCTGATACAGTTAGTATCTGATATTAGTATCTGATACAGGTGTGTTGGTGCTGGCCTGGTGCCTGCACACAAATGCCTGCACACCCAGTAAAGGTGGAGACCACTCCCTGTTCTACAGAGTGGTACATCCCAAATGGCACCCATTTTCCCATAGTGCACTACTTTTGACCAGAGCCCTATGGGCCCTATATAGGGAATAGGGTGCCTTTTGGGACGCAGCCTCTGCTCTACTCACCGGACTACGTTTTTGCTGAATGACTCATTTAAATGTAAGTCCTAGGTAGCCCGTACCCCCCACGATTGTATAGTATTTTTTATTTTTTAATATATATATATTCAGATCTACGTGGAGAGCAATGAGCTAGGCCTAGGGTTCCAATTTTGGATTGGTGATGCCTACCAAAGATGTTGGATTTTAAGATGAACGACTCAAACTATTGTCTGCTTATGGGGGTGCCTCTCCCATAGACACTAATGAGATAGCAGTTAGCTAAGTTCATTGACTTCCATTGAAAGAAAAATGTGGGAGGTCTTGCCCTCCTCTTCCATATCTGATGCTGCTGCTCACCAGCTGATAGAAAGACACACCAGGGCCGTCCTCGCTGTATAGGAACCACCAGGCCGCAGCAGCAACGGTGGCAGCACCGACGTAGCCTGGAACAAACACCACAGGAAGTCAGGTAACATTGATCTCAATTATAATTGGTCCTATTTGATTTCCTTTTTCTGTTGGAAGTATCGAGATGAGATGATGACAATCTTTGTTGTTTAAAAAATTTGCTTTGCATCACTTTTTAATTCAAATTTTTTATCTACTGTGTTCCTTTATCACGAGGATGTACAGAAACAGTATAACATTAATTTGATTATTGCTTTGGCTTCAGTTTGTGTCCCACCACCATGCCAATAAAGCACTGCTCAATTTGAATGTGGTGTTGTAGAGAGGGGGGTGTCTACGCTGTGCGCCAGTGGAGGCTCCTCAGAGGAGGAAGAGGGGTGTTTTTTGTTGTTGTTGTGAAACAGTTATCCTTTTTAGATAAACTATACTAAATATACACGACACCAAATAATGGATTAAAGGTCTACAGTAGCCTCAACAGTACTCTGTAGGGTAGCACCATGGTGTAGTTGGGGGACAGCTAGTTTCCGTCCTCTGGTTACATTGACTTCAATACAAAACCTAGGAGGCTGTTTCTCACCCCCTTCCATAGAATTACTTACACAGTAATTATGACAACTTCTGGAGAATGAGCTCCAACCTATCAGAGCTCCTGCAGCATGAACTGACATGTTGTCCACCCAATCAAAGCATCAGAGAATTAATCTAGTACTGAAAGCATAAGCTACAGCTAACTAGCACTGCAATGCATAAAGTGTGGTGAGTAGCTGACTCAAAGAGAGAGAACGACAATAGTTGAACAGTTTTGAACAAATTCATTTCTTCAAAAATGAAGGTGAAGCGAGAGAGAGAGAGAGAGAGAGAAAGCTAGCTATATTTCGTTGCATATTTTTTTTCACTTCCACTTACTTAGCTAGTGAATGAAGCTAATTACTTTAGCCTACTCAAACACCCAGCTCAAACAGAAAGGGATGCTATGTTAGCTAGCTAGCTTTGGGTATCCAACACTTGAACTCTTCTAAGTTAAGGTAAGCTTTTGGTTTTATAAATGTATTGCCACTGGAGCCCCCACCAGTGCAATGGCTAAACTGCTTGCTGACTGTACTGTGTGATTGTAGCGGGTTTACTAATGCGTTAGTTCTTGTAGCTATGTTGACTATGACATTAGATGATATGGTGACAACGATGTAGGCTGTGTGTAGCGGCTATGATATGAAGGCTTGGCTTGGCTTGGCTTTTTTTCGCCTGGTCACAGACAACTGATGTGTTGTGCACTGAAGTCCACAAGCGAGGAGAACTGTGAAAGGAGGTCGATCACGTAGATGCGAGAAGGATATATACTACAAGAAAAGTAATCATGCTGTTTGTATGTGGCTGCTATGAAAGTGAACTGTGTTTGTGTGTGATCAGGGGTATATTCATTCTGCCGATTCTGTTAAAACGTTTCTTAAACAGAAGCAAACGTACATAAAATGGGGACAAACGTACCTGAATTTGTCCAAGAGAAACTCTCGTTTGTAACTGTTGGATTAATGATTACACCCTAGATCAGCTAGATATAGGCAAGAGTGTGCAAGGCGGTATTGAATGTGTCACTGTCTGTCACCTTGATTACTCAAATTTCTCTCGACCTCTGCAACTACATTGTAAACTTTCATTCATAGGCTAGGATGTAGAAATCTAATGATGGGTATAGGGAAAATGTGAGTATCACGCAGTAGCCTAAACCTATCAATGTTACATTGAGCTGAGGGAATGGAATATAAATGACAGTTATCCAATATGCTGTAATAGAAATAAAGCCATGCTCATTCAAAAAAATCATCGTCCTCCCTCATCTTAAATGGCACCGACCACAACTGCTGTACGCCCAGTCGGTGAGGGTTGAAAGCTCTAAGCGTTTGACGTTGGGTCAGGGTTGTATTTAGATTTACGACTGAGCCAGGGATAGTTCATGGTTGGAGAGTCGGACATAGCTTCATGAGATAGAATTAGGTCAGAGATGGATAGTGAGCATAGCGTCTATGTTGAACCTGGACCATGACTCTGTTCCAGTATCCACACTAGCGTACTACATAAGCCCCATGTATAACTACTGCTAACAGGTCCCATGTGGCTCAGTTGGCAGAGCATGGCGCCTTGCAAAGCCAAGGTTGTGGGTTTGATTCCCACGGGGGACATGTATGAAAAATACATTTCTCTGGTTGAGAGCATATGCTAAATTACTCAATTTTGTTCGTTCATGTAAAAAATGTGTTATTTGACCTGATCTTATTTGTTACACTTGGAAGATCTGATTACAATCAGATCACAAGGAGTCTTTTAATCGTCTACCCCTGTCTAAAAATGTGGGCACAATTTAGAATGTGGACAAAGGCTGCATGTTAGCACCAGGTATAGACGGGGCTTTAGACACAATATCCACCATAGCATACTACTTAGAAACTACTTAGAATGAGGCAATGTATTGGTCATGCATTCACAGTGGTATTCTAGTGACCCCAACGGTTGTTGAAGGAACATGAGAGGAGGAAAGCATAATGGCCAGTGCATTTGTAATGGTTTTGTTTTGTATTTAGTGTTTTTGATGTGTTCCTGACTTCCCAGAATACATTTCCATGCAAATGGACAATAAAAATGCTGTCATATTATATGGTATGGTATCTTATCCTATCGTACCTCCGATGGCGAGGTATCTGAAGAACAGCCATCCAGAGATGAGGGGCTCCTTGGGGGAGCGGGGCAGCTTGCCCATGATGTCCAGGTCAGGGGGGTTGAAGCCCAGGGCAGTGGCAGGAAGACCATCAGTCACCAGGTTGACCCACAGCAGCTGGACAGGGATCAGAGCCTCGGGCAGACCCAGGGCAGCGGTCAGGAAGATACTGAGAGAGATGGAGGGATGGATGAGGAGAGCGAGGGAAAGAAAGAGAAAACAAAGAAAGGAGAAGAGTATGTTTTGGCTAGAACTGTGTGTGGCAGTCATATTGATGTTCTCGCTCACGGTGGTGTCTTGACAGCCAATACAGGAGCGTGACCAAGTAGTTATGCTGCTACTACAGTGAATCGCTGTCTTCCGTCTGGATTGGCGTTCAACCACGGTTATGTCTGTCGAGATGGGGTCACCATGCGGTCACTTCAACCCTTCCCCCCCGAACACTCACCAGACGACCTCACCAACGTTGGAGGAGATGAGGTAACGGATGAACTGCTTCATGTTGTTGTAAATGGCTCTGCCCTCCTCGACAGCTGCCACGATGGAAGAGAAGTTGTCATCAGCCAGGACCATCTCAGAGGCAGACTTGGCAACGGCAGTGCCAGAGCCCATGGCGATGCCGATCTCGGCCTTCTTCAGGGCGGGGGCATCGTTCACCCCATCTCCGGTCTGGTGGAGGAAGCGAGAAAGAAAGAAGAAAAGAGAAGGTAGAGAAGGAGGACGACTGTTAGTGATGTGTTCTGTTATGATGTGAATCGTATTTCCGCACATATTCAGTTTTTTTTGTAAATTGGATGGTTGTACAATAAGCTTTTGAGTTTTGAATAGGAGTGTCTCCTCTGTTCCTGTTCCCTCCTCTCACCATGGCGGTGATCTCGTCGAAGCCTTGCAGGAACTCGACGATCTTGGACTTGTGAGAGGGCTCAACGCGGGCATAGCAGCAGGCCTTGCGGACGGCTTTTTTTTGCTCGTGGAGGGGCAGATCGTCAAACTCACGGCCAGTGAAGGCTCGGCCAGTAGTGTCCTCATCCTCGGTGAAGATGCCAATACGACGGCAGATAGCCACGGCAGTTCCCTTGTTGTCACCTGGGAGGGAGGGAGGGAGAGAGAGAGAGTGAAGTATTGTATTGTTTGTTTTTTTCTCAATTTATTTCAGTCCTCTCTGAGACCACCAGAGTGAAATATAATGGAGGAAAGACAACCAACGGAGAAGAGGTAGATGGATGGAAACAGTGGGAGTGATAAAGGTTTTCCAGAAATCCTGGTTAGAGGATTCTTGGAAAAGCACCAGATTTTTGCAGTCCAGCATACTGACCAGTAATCATGATGACGCGGATGCCAGCAGCCCTGCACAGCTCGATAGCTCCAATGACCTCCTTACGAGGGGGGTCAAGCATGCCCACGCAGCCCACGAAGGTAAGGTCAGTCTGAGGACCACAGACAGAGCGAGAAAGAGAGGAGACGTAGGGTAAGTGCTTCGGATGAATTTAGAAATTCCAGTAGTACTGTTTGTATTTACCTAGTAACTCAGGAACCCCTTTCTTTACCTAGAAATTAATACAGTAGGTACTTAAATCCCCCCCCCCTCTCTCTCCTTTCTCACCTCGTAGTCGCCAAACTTGGTGGCGTCTTCGAGGTTCATCTCTTCCATGCGGAGGGGTGTGTCGCGGGTGGCCAGTGCCAGGCAACGCAGGGTGTCACGGCCGGTACCCCACTCCTTGATCACAGCCATGATCTTGTTCTTGACAGGCTCGGACAGGGGCACGCGGGTAGTGCCAACGCGCACATATGCACACCTCTCAATAACACCCTCGGGAGCGCCCTAGGGAGAGGGTGACGGAGGGAGAGAGAGAGCGGTCCGGACTCAAGGAGCATTTTGGAACTTCATGAACAATCACTGCAAGATCGCTATAGAGATTATTGATATGACAACGTCACCGGGACCTTTACTCTGAGCATTTCCATTGAGACTGTTGACGGTGTTCTCTCACCTTGACGAACATCTTGTTGCCGACAGCGGCCTTAGAGGACTTGGCTGGGGAGCAGAACACTGACATGGACTTCCTGTCTCTGGAGAACTCCAGGGTGAACTCCTTCTTCATCAGCTGCTTGATCACCTGGGAGAGAGACGGAGAGGACATGGGTTAGAGAGGGAGGGAGGAGAGGGTTTAGAAATGGAGGCAGGCGTTAGAGAGGGAGAAATGGGAGGTAGGCTGGAGAGGGGAGGGAGGGTGGAACGAGAGGGATGAGATGGGGGGGTAGGGGAAGTAGGGGGAGAGGGGAGCCAGATGGAAAAGAGGGAGGTGAGAGAGGGTGGACTGGAGAGAGGGCAGAAAGGGGGAGGAAAGGAGGGGTAGAGGAAAGGTGGAGGGAGGAAGAAAGACTTACAGAGCAACAGGCGTTGGCTCTGTCGGGCTTAGACAGGCCGCGTACTTCAGTGTTGAACACGTTCATCTTCTCAACCAGGCAGCACAGAGCGGTCTCAGTGGCCTCGCCCACCTTCTCATAGATACCCTTAGACTGCAGGAGAGAGGGAGAGGAGAAAGACACTATCAAATCTGGGCTAGACTAATACACATATCAGATCTGGGCTAGACTAATACACATATCAGATCCATAAAATAACAGCTACACATATACAGATACTGAGTGCTGACAAAGTATCACGCACACACACGCACGCACCCAAACTCACAAACACACACACAGATAGAAAGCTTCTCCTTACATCGTTGTAGTCCAGAGAGGAGTCATTGCACAGAGCACAGATGGTGGATAGCTCCACCAAGCCATCATACTGGCCACACTTCACTAACGCACCGTTCTTAGTACTGAGAGAGAGATGGAGAAGACAATAAGCAGGTGTGTGTGTGTGTGTGTGTGTGTGTGTGTGTGTGTGTGTGTGTGTGTGTGTGTGTGTGTGTGTGTGTGTGTGTGTGTGTGTGCCCATGTCCAGCTATACTCACACTTCTCCCTCGGGGGTGTACTTGGAACCGGAGATGTCGAAAGAACCAAGAGAAACGCTGTCTCCCTCCACTTTGTCAATGATGAACATCTGGAACCACACCACAAAGACACAACACACACTACTTAACTATGCACTTTAAAAAAGCCAACTGATCAAATTTCTTAATCAGCGTTATTTTGTGAGTTGGGTGGACTTTAGAAGGACAATAAATTGATCTAATGTGTGTGTGAGTAATTTTTGGAGTAAAATGACAAATTAATGTTTACCTTAGCATTTATGTTGGGTCTGCTGCAGTATGTGCCAAATGTTGAGCATACTCACAATCCTATTGCAGTTGGCTGCCTTACAATTGTAGTTGAATCAACAGACTATAATTGAGGTGAGCTGAATTTAAACAAGCTTGATGAGTAAAATTACGAAATCTATGTTTGCTCAAAACCACTGAAAACGAGAGCCATCATTATCCCAGCATTATCCCAGCATGCTTTATTGCAGTTTGACTTTTTCAATACCCGTGTTTTTGCTTTCATCAAGTATTCATACCCCTTGACTTATTCCACCTTTTGTTGTTACAGCTTGAATTCAAAATGGATTAAATTGATTTATTTTCTACACAGAAGACCCCATAATGACAAAGTGAAAACATGTTTGTAGACATTTTTGTTTTCGTCAATTTCGCACTATAGCATTTTCCAGCCCTAACGCCAGATTCTAACATCAGCTCACTTTACGTTGTAGTGGGAGGGGTGGCCATATTTGAGGTGTGTCCTTAAAAACACGCGCAAAAGTGACAATTTCATGCAGTGCTAATGGGAAGTTTTAAGACTCACAAAAAGCAGGTCTTTGCAGTTGATAATTGCATGGATTTTGAGAGCAGAAGTGCAGCCTATCCAGCGGTGACGCACAGTGAGTGCCCGTGGAAGAGAGATGTGATTTTATGCCGCTGAATCTAGTATTTAGAAACATAAACTATTGGTTGCTCTCCATTTCGTTTAAATGAGAATCAAGCATAGCCTACCCTTCCCTTAATCAAGGCTGGTTAAGCACCATCACATAGGTGCATCTTTTTAGCCTGGCCCCATTAGCCAACTAGCTTATGAATAAGTTTAGAGGTTTCTGCCCTCATGCTTTTTTCATTAGCTATTCAAAATTCACATACCTACATACTTCATTTCGCTTGTTTGAGTAGGCTATCCATCCCCATTTTCAAAGAGCGCTCCTCACCCAAATAACGTTACCAAAGACACCCGCGCTCCTTCAAACTATTCAATCCTCCTATAATGTCATATCAATGCTGTATTTTTTTTCAGAATCTGACCTAGGACATAGGCAACGATACCATTGACAGGAGTCTAGTTTGTATATAGACGTGCAAACATGCCAAGGCAATGAGATACGCAATTTATGATATCATCTGACCCGATCCTTTTTTTTTTTAAATATTGTTGTTGGTTTAAAAAGCAGGTTGATTGTGTTTCGTTTAATTTGATTGAAAAACAAACTTATTAGAAATATTCACATCCATGGGTTTATGGTGATGAAGTAAACTGCTACATTTTTATTTTGTTTTTTTATTTTACTTTTATTTAACCAGGCAAGTCAGTTAAGAACACATTCTTATTTTCAATGACGGCCTTGGAACAGTGGGTTAACTGCCTGTTCAGGGGCAGAACGACAGATTTGTACCTTGTCAGCTCGGGGGTTTGAACTTTACAACCTTCCGGTTACTAGTCCAACGCTCTAACCACTAGGCTACCCTGCCGCCCCATGGCTCAAATGGGTGCAAATATGATCTGTAGATGGTTCCATAATGTTTATAAACATTACATTTGCCAGTAGTATATTGGTGTGGACATTTCCCCTTTCTCTTTATATTTTATATTTATCCAGCACCTGTGAAAAGTTTGGATGTGCATAAAACCCTCCATAGTGTAAGATGTATTATTGCCCACAGGGAGCAGTTATGGTGCCTGTAACTGTATTTAGACAGAGCCTATTTAAAAGAAGTTGCCGTTTAGTTTTTATTAGAATTTGATTAAAATTATACACAGTATTTTTTAGGCCTTATCAATAGCCTAGTGAATTTAATCTAGTTTATGACTACTTTTGGCATGTCCATGTCCAGGCTGCAATTTATGGTAGGCCTAAAGCCCCTATAGCAGTGCAAATGCTATAGCCTATTTAACAATGTATTTCCATACTAAAGCAATGCAATGCTTATATAAACAGTTCGACTGCAAACATGTTCAACATATATTGCAAATATGGGGCAGGCTATTTAACAAAATAGGTGATAATGGAGTAACATTCAAATTGGAGTTGATAACAACGCAATACACAAAAGACTGTAAATACACAACTTGAAGCCACCACATATTTAGCCCTGGATCCCGTTCTGATTGGCCAGCAAGCCTCGACACACCAACAACTGGTTTATTTGTCAAAACGCGCCACCGCCAGCAACTGTGCCTATAATTATGGTGGTGAAAATAGAACAAATATTTTTGACACACCCCTGAAGCTATAGTGCTACTGTCAGTGCCTAGATTTACTGCTGCGTTAGATTTGTTAAAATAGAGCCCATCAACTCCATTTAATGTATTTTAAATTCAGGCTGTAACACAACAAAAATGTGGAAACAATCAAGGGGTATGAACACTTTCTTAAGGCACTTATTGGTTGATTACATTGGTTGATTGGCTGATTACACAAATAACATACACTGAGTGTACAAAACATGAGAAACACCATAATGTTTGGTTGCACCCCCTTTTGCCCTCAGAACAGCCTCAATTTATTGGGGCATGGACTACATGGTGTGGAAAGTGTTCAACAGGGATGCAGGCCCATGTTGACTCCATTGCTTCCCACAGTTGTGTCAAGTTGGCTGTACAGTATGTCCTTTGGGTGGTGGATCATGCTTGATACACAGGGAAACTGTTGAGCGTGAAAAAAAAACAGTTCTTGACACACTCAAACCAATGCGCCTGGCACCTACTACCATACCCCGTTCAAAGGCACTACAATCTTTAGTCTTGCCCATTCACCCTCTGAATGGCTACACATACACAATCCATGTCTCGATTGACTCTAGGCTTAAAAATCCTTCTAAAACCTTTTTTTTACTCCCCTTCATCTACACTGATTGAAGTGGATTTAACAGGTGACATCAATAAGGGATCATAGCATTCATACTGGATTCACCTGGTCAGTGTTCCTAATGTTTTTCAGAAACTAATCCAATCTGTTAGTAGTTGTACGTTTTCAGTCTTCCCTTCCTTACAGTCATTCTCAATGCAGGCTGCAGGTGAATAAAAGTTCAAATTGCTGGATATCCTCACTCTGGATTCCAATAGGAATTACACATCACTTTGCAAGTCAGCATTGAGGTTTGAATCAATGTAAAATTGTAAGGCAACCAGCTGCAATAGGATTGTGTGTTTCCTCAACATTTGATCAACAAAATCCACTTTTTTTTTTTTACAGTGTGTTGGATCTCTGATGTGTTTGTGTGTGTGTGTGTGTTAGAACGCACAGCGCACATTTGCATTTGTGTTTGTACGACGTGTTTGTGCGGCGTGTGTGTGTGTTTGTGCGGCGTGTGTGTGTACCCACCTTGGTGACACACATCTGGTTAGTGGTGAGGGTGCCAGTCTTGTCGGAGCAGATGACGGAGGTGCAGCCCAGGGTCTCCACAGAGGGCAGGGAGCGGACGATGGCGTTCTTCTTGGCCATACGACGGGTACCCAGAGCCAGGCAGGTGGTGATCACAGCGGGCAGACCTGGGAGGGAGAGAGAGGGGGGAGAAGGGGGACAGATGGTAGAAAGTGAGGGGAAAAGAGTGTTATTAGTTATACAGTAAACCATGTTCATGTTCTTGTGAATTGAAACCTCTCTTGAGACCTGAAGACATGCATTCGTTTTGCTACATAGGCTTTAGCCCAGGTTAACACAGTCTTGAGGGTGATTGGTTGATTGACTTTTGTCCACTTTACTTTGACCCATCTAGACTTTTTAAATTAGATTAGTGCTAGTCCAGTATCAGTTGCTCACCCTCAGGAATGGCAGCCACAGCCAGGGCCACAGCGATCTTGAAGTAGTAGACGGCCCCGCGGATCCAGGAGCCTCCATGGACAGGGTCATTGAAGTGGCCAATGTTGATCATCCAAACGGCAACACAGATCAGGGAGATGACCTGTTATGGAATAGACAACCACAGGTTGTCAGATAAACCCTGGTTTAAAAATATATATAATAAAATTGTCATCATTGCACTATTGGTTTCCTTACATTCTAAGTCTATGGACAAGGTATGACTTTTGTAATGTCATTTCGTAATTTGGGTGAAATATCCCTTTAAGATGTATCAAATAAAAACGGGTAAAAATTGGCTACTTGACCATTTTAAGGCCGTGGGGAAACTCTTCTTGTCATGTTGCAACAACTAAAGTGTAGTGTAGTAGAATTGTAGTAGTAGTAGTAGTAGTAGTGTAGCTGTAGTAGTAGTAGTAGTAGTAGTGTAGCTGTAGTAGTAGTAGTAGTAGTAGTGTAGCTGTAGTAGTAGTAGTAGTAGTAGTGTAGCAGCAGTAGTAGTAGTGTATTAATAGTAGTGGAGTAGTAGTAGTAGTAGTGTAGCAGCTGTAGTAGTAGCAGTAGTAGTAGTAGTAGTAGTGTAGTAGTAGTAGTAGTAGTATAGCAGCTGTAGTAGTACTGTAGTAGTACGAGTAGTAGTATAGCAGCAGTAGTAGTAATGTAGTAGCAGTGTAGTAGTGTAGTAGTAGTGTAGCAGTAGTATTAGTATTAGTAGTGTAGCAGCAGTAGTAGTAGTGGTGTAGCAGCAGCAGTAGTAGTGTAGTAGTAGTAGTGTAGCAGTAGTAGTAGTTGTAGTAGTAGTGTAGTAGTAGCTGTCTGTCTCACCTTGGAGAGCTGCTCTCCGAACTCGTCCAGTTTGGCCTGCAGGGGTGTCTTCTCCTGCTCTGTCGCAGCCATCTGGTCGCGGATCTTCCCAATCTCTGTAGAGACACCAGTTGCCACGGCTACGCCGATAGCCTTGCCTGATGCAATGTTGGTGCCCTTGAGGGATAGACAGAGGGAGCGAGATAAAGGGAGGGGGAGAGGGGGAGAAGGGGAGACAGAAAGAGAGAGGGGAGAAGGAGATAGTGGTGAGAGTGAGAGGGGGAAAGAGGGAGCGGTCAATGAATGGCTGTAAGGGTGGAGGAGATGGAGAGTAGAAGAGGGCAGGAGTGTGGAAAATGACAGTTAGATTGATGGAAAGATTCCGAGATGGAGGAATAGAAAGATAGATAGATGGATAAATATATAGGAGAGTCCCTCACAGAGAAAAGCATGTTCTTCTTGTCCTGGTTGACAGCTCTCATGTCTGGGACGGCATCAGTGTGCTTGATCACACTGACAGACTCACCTGAGCGAGGTGAGAGACAGAGAGGCAGATAGAGTGAGAGAGTTTTACAACAAAAATGTTTTACATGTATTTATAATAGGGCTGTCAAAAGATGAAACACATTTAATCAACTTAACTCTCAGGATTTTATTGCAAATTCCAAGTGTAATTTTAAAAAGTTCATACAAAAAACAGTGCAAGAATATTGACGTCTTGATTTTGTCTAAAATAATGGTTCAAATTGAGAAAGCGCACTTTACTGAACCTCAATGTCAACTTGTTTGTACATGGCATTGTAGATTTTAGCTGTATATATCATGTGTTTTGGATGTTTTCAGAGTATTTTCAATGCTTTCAGAGTGCACTAAAATGACATAAAGTGAACTCGAGTTCACTGATTAACTCTGTCAGTCCTCATTTCTTTTTTATTGTGGTCTTGTAAAGAAGGTTACGACTGACAGTCAGAGTTGATAATATCACTCACCAGTGAGGATGGACTGGTCAACCCGCAGAGTAGTAGAGTTTATTTTGACGAGTCTGATGTCAGCGGGGACTTTGTCACCAACTGGGAAAGAAAGAACAAACATACACAATGTTAGCTCAAAGTAGCTGTCTCAACTTCATGCATATACACACACACACACACTCCACTCCACTCCACTTCAGAGTTCATTTCACGTATGTTCAAACATAATTGCTACACTGGAATCCACAGTCTTTATCACAATCAAGGTTTTCCCTGGATAACATTGTGCTTAGTCTGACTTATTTTTACAGTGTATTCTGTCCAACGCACTGCTTTTTAACATGGTCAAAATATCACCATTTGACATCTTGACTCTTCAGTATGGCAAAATTAGAGCGAGAGAATTGATCATGGAGAAAAGTCCCCTCATCCAACTAGTCTTGACTCTCGAGGCTAAGTTTATTAACCCCTACCAACCCAACAAAGCCTCAGGACAGTCTGATCCAACCACATTATAACCAAACTAAAAAATGCAATTATATTACTTATTTGGAAAACATTTGTACTATTTACTTGTTGTAACAACACTGTACATAGTTAATAATATAACATTGAAACATTTGTGTTTTTTAATTTGAACTGTTTATTTGTGATTGCCAAAGCAAGTGACATACACAATGTAAAACATTGCTTCCCATGCCAATGAAGACCCAATGAATTGAAAGTACATGCCAATAATGAGAGTGAGAGAGAGAGCCAATGAAGACCCAATGAATTGAAAGTACATGCCAATAATGAGAGTGAGAGAGAGAGCCAATGAAGACCCAATGAATTGAAAGTGCATGCCAATAATGAGAGTGAGAGAGAGAGCCAATAAAGAGAATGAGAGAGAGAGCCAATAATGAGAGTGAGAGAGAGAGAGCCAATAAAGAGAGTGAGAGAGAGCGCCAATAATGAGAGTGAGAGAGAGAGCCAATAATGGGAGTGAGAGAGAGAGCCAATAAAGAGAGTGAGAGAGAGAGACAATAAAGAGAGTGAGAGAGAGAGCCAATAAAGAGAGTGAGAGAGAGAGCCAATAAAGAGAGTGAGAGAGAGAGCCAATAAAGAGAGTGAGAGAGAGAGCCAATAGAGCGAGAGAAAGCCAATAGAGTGAGAGAGAGAGCCTGACTCGTCTTAGAACTCTGGATGAGTAGCAACACTGAAAGCCGACCCCACGGACAGACAGAACGAGAGGGAGAGAAAGACAGAGGGCGAGATGCAGCGATATGATAGCAAACAGGTGTATGGGGAATAGATAGAGGGTGTAAGAGAGTGAGATAGATAGACAGGTGTGAGTACTAAGCACACATGTTATCGCTCTCTCAAATTCAACATCAAATTCAGATTGCTTTATTGGCATGAAATACAATTTGTAGATATTGCCAAAGCAGTATAGTGGTACAGCATGTTCAGTACAATGGAATGAGGATAATGAAATACAGTTCATTTCAGTAGTAATAATAACAGTACATCTAATATACAGGTACAACACTACTGCTGTATTGTGGAATCTTCGGTCATTTTTTATTTCATTAAATAAAAAGAAGATTATAAAAAGAAAAAGAAAGAATGGCTAATAAATAAACAACAAAATGTATGGATGATGGTTACACTGTTTTACTGTCACCTACAGTATATACAGTGTATATAACTTTCTCTCATTCTCTCTCTACCTCCCTCTCTCTTACCCTCTGATTGCCTTAAAAGGACCCACTGTCTCAAGGACACAAGGACAGCCACCCTCCCTCCCTTCTTCACACAATGACACTTAGTCATTGTCATACGCTCTCTATCCCTCTCTCTCTCTCTCTCTTTCTTACCCTCTCAAATACGCACGGGCACACACACTCGTTCACAATGCCAAGCCACACATCTAGTACATTGATGCAGGTCCAGTGTGGCTCAGTTGGTAGAGCATGGCACTTGCAACGCCAGGGTTGTGGGTTTAAAAGAAAAACACACACACACTCACATGCACTCAATACTGTAAGACTCATCCTGAAGTACCCCCTCATGTGCATTTTACCAGTAGCCCTATGGTGTCATGAGTCTTCTCAAGTACACTCTGTGGATAAGCCAAGTACCCTCAGGGGTCCTGGGGCCTACAGTACAGTACACTTTTGACCAGAGCCCTATGACTATAAAGTGAATAGAGTGCCCTTTGTGATGTGTCTGTCAACCAGTAGACTGACAATATTCACTATGGGTATTAGGCCTTGTTTGTTTAATTATTTTTCTTGGGGGGGGGGGGGGGCATCACCCTTCGTCTCTGATAGGCCAGGTAGATTCTCTCTCGATTACATCAGATTTACATTTATTTTTAGTGGCTTGTGGGTATTGGGGCTATGGGTCGACTTGGAACTGGGCCTACAACTCTTGGGCCGGTTGGGGTAGAAGTAGCCCTTGGGCACAGATCTGAATCTTACCGGACACCTCCACCACATCTCCAGGGACGATCTCCCTGGCCTTGATCATCTGGACGTTCTTCCTGTCCGACCGGTAAACCTTCCCCATCTCAGGTTCATACTCCTTCAGAGCCTCGATGGCGCTCTCTGCATTGCGCTCCTACAGGGCAACAATAACCCCACAGAACATCAGTTCCTCCTGACCTCCCGTCCAGAAGTGTAAAGCCTGACTTGTGCCAATATGCCCACCCCCTACACCCGTCACATCCACCCCCTCCCCGCTCCCCGCTCCCTCGTCCCATAACCCCCCCTATGTGTGAATCCTTGTACATAGTTTCCAAATGACCACCACAAGGCCAATATGGACCCGCTGCTTGTGGCTTGCGGTAACCCGATCGTCCCTCTGTATTTTTACTGTGGGACTGGGGGCTGCTGCATTTCCCCCTTTAACACCACCCCACCCCACCCCGCGGTTAACACATTCTGACCCTGAGCGGGTAAACTAATGCATGTGATGTATTATGTGTGTGTGTGTGTGGTGTTTGTGTGCGCGCGTGTGTGTGTGTGTTTCCACTAACTGACCTGCCAGACTCCAACGATGGCATTAGCGATGAGAATGAGGAGGATGACTAAGGGTTCCACGAAGGCTGTGACTGTTTCCTCACCTTCCTCAAACAAGGCCAACACCTGAAAGCGAGAGAGACAGAGGGAGAGAAAGAGAGGGAGAGAGAGCATTTATGTTTATTGACAATGGAATGGAATGCATTTTTATGACACTTGACAGTATGCACCTATATCAGAATCACTTTTTTCCACTCTATGCCAGCCTTTTTTTTTGTATGCGTGTCCATGCACATGTGCATGTGTGATAGAGGGAGTTTTTGAGTGTGTGTTTCCTCACGTGTGTGTGTGTGTATGCGCTTTCGTGTATGTGAGTGTAACGAGTTGTTGTCACTGGTCTGTTTAGGAAAGAGGCTGTGTTGACATGGACACAGATCAGTTCTGATCCACTGAAGCAGAGTGAGAAGCAATCTAACCCACAGAGAGAGACAGAAATCCCTCCATGATTTTATACATCCATCCATTATTCTTTATTGCCTATTCCTTTGTCCAAACCGTCCTCTTTTACCTTCTTCCATCGCCTCTCCCTTCTCTACTCCGTTGTTCCTTAGTGCAACGATTTCATTCTTCCATCCTCTTTCCTTCTTTCTTTCGTTCTTTCTTTCCATCTTTCTCTTTCTCTCTCTCTCTCTCTCTCTCTCTCTCTCTCTCTCTCTTTCTTTCTTTTGCTTGTTTCTTTCTTTCTTTTCTTGTTTCTATCCATTTATTCTCTTATTCCCTCTCTTTTAAGATCTCTATATCGTTCATCCTCTCTGTCTCTCTATTCTAAAAGGTACCACATTGAAATCCATTGTAGCCTCCTCACACGTACCATGCTATCGTAGAACCCTTCCATTCCACGCAAAACTTCACTTGAAAGTACATGAGAAACATTGCAACAATATTGCCAATGCATTTATGCATTCACGCAGTATATCAACTTAATAATATATCATTCATAAATGCATAGTATAATCACTACAGTGTCTTCCTCAACCATATGCTGTATGTACCTATCATCATCGGTTTGTTTGTCTTTGCAACAATCAATGCCATTGTGCAACACTGTCTCTCTCTTGCGTTCTCGCCGGCAATCCTTCGTTCCTTTCATCCCTGACCTTTGTGGAAGGATACAGTTTCTCGGCCTGGCTTGAGACTTTCTTAAAATAACGCGGGCCTCTCTCCCCTCGCGCCCTCTTGTCACACACATGCACGCACGCACGTACACACCATGCACACACACACACACACACACACACACACACACACACACACACACACACACACACACACACACACTATATCGCACACACACACCATTCTTTCTAAGGCCATAATGACAGCTGGCCAGGGACAGAGCGTAGAGGGTTGGGGGGGGGGGGGGGGTGACAACATTGTGTCACCCCCCCACCCCACCCCCAAAACAGATTTGAAAAGAGAGAGCGAGACAGGAGGGTGGAGGGGAGACAACAGTGAAATGAAATAGTGAGAGAGAGGGATGGGGGAGGGATTCCTAGAGTGAGCGAGCGAGCGAGTGAGTGAGTAAGCGAGGGAGGGAGAGAGGGAGGACATCAATCCATGTGAAATATAACTTGACGGGTCACAGCATGTGTTCTGTGTGTGTGTGTACGCAAAGCATAATTGACCTGTATGTGTGTACAGTATGTGTCTTTCATTGTGCAGGTATGTAACCTTGTGTGTGTGTGTTAGCTTTCAGTGTCCTCTCATGGCCTCTGCCACCATGCACAGCTGCTACGCTGAAACATTTACCCATCCTGCGTTGGGGTAAGGAGAGGACGTGGAGGGAGGAAATTGACAGGAAGTGACTTCACAGTGACCTTACAGGTGCTAACACCAACAAACGCATACATGCACCCAAACCTATCGACCTGTATAGACCCTAACCCACTTGTGGAGATCTGAGAAGACTCAATAGGTATTATCAATACATGAATATCTTCCCCTTGCTCTAATTACACCAATCATTGAGGAGCAGACCAGATGACATCACTTTGTCTTATACCAATGAAGTTAGGAACAGAACATCTAAAGTCATTCACCATTCTAACGCAGCAATGAATCTAGCGACTAGGAGGTCATGTCTTTACCTTGTCTTGTGTCATTACTCTGCAATCTTTCCCCTGTAACCCATAGCAATATATTTTTGCCATAGTCGGTCAAAATCAGTGACATCATTTTGTCTACTTACAAAAGAGATGCAGGCAGCCAGCAGCAGGATTCTGACCAACAGATCCTCAAACTGCTCTACGACCAACTCCCAGATGGTCTTACCTGAGAGAGAGAGAGAGAGAGAGAGAGGCAGATAGATAGAGAGAGAGAGAAAGGGAGATGCAGATAGATAGAGAGAGAGAGAAAGGGAGAGGCAGATAGATAGATAGATAGATAGATAGATAGATAGATAGATAGATAGATAGATAGATAGATAGATAGATAGATAGATAGATAGATAGATAGAGAGAGAGAGAGAGAGAGAGAGAGAGAGAGAGAGAGAGAGAGAGAGAGAGAGAGAGAGAGAGAGAGAGAGAGAGAGAGAAAGGGAGAGGCAGATAGATAGAAAGGGAGAGGCAGATAGATAGAAAGGGAGAGGCAGATAGAAAGAGAGGGGGGAATGAGAATAATGTCAGTGTGTGTGTGGCTCTGTGTGTGTTGGCAGGAGTGTATTAGCACAATACAACAATAAAAATACTGCCAAATGAAATCGCAATACTACTTTCTCACGATTGTTTTGTGTGGTTACACACGCAGACCTATCAGACCTAAAGAGGAGTGCACTCTTCAAGACACTTGCCAACATCATGCAATGTGGAAACCAACAGAAATGTTCCCTAGCAACGTGCACGCCCGGCCGACCACCTGAGGGGCTGTCTTATTCAGCCCCTCTGTTTGTGGGGCGCAAAACCTTGTCACTTAAATCTCACTCGATTGATTGTTTTCACTTTATTCCTGCGATTCTTTCATTCTCTTGCTTGTGCCTGTCGTTTTTCCCCCCGTTATGACCGCAGATACATTGGCTTTCCGTTGAATCTATAAGAACGCTAAAGCTTCGTCTCGACACTTACAGTACCAGACAGAAGATTGGACACACCTACTCATTCCAGGGTTTTTCTTTATTTGGACTATTTTCTACATTGTAGAATAATAGTGAAGACATCCAAACTATGAAATAACACATATGGAATCATGTAGTAAGCAAAAAAGTGTTTAACAAATCTAAATATATTTTACATTTGAGATTCTTCAAAGTAGCCACCCTTTGCCTTGATGACAGCTTTGCACACTCTTGACAAAGCTGTCATCAAGCCTAAGATCACCATGCCAAAGCCAAGCATCGACTGGAGTGGTGTAAAGCTCGCCGCCATTGGACTCTGGAGCCATGGAAACGCATTCTCTGGAGTGATGAGTCACGCTTCACCATCTGACAGTCCAACTGACGAATCTGGCTTTGGCGGATACCAGGAGAATGCTACTTACCCAAATGCAAAGTGCCAACTATAAAGTTTGGTGGAGGAAGAATAATAGTCTGGGGCTGTTTTTCATGGAATCGGGCTAGGCCCCTTAGTTCCAATGAAGCAAATTCTTAACTCTACAGCATACAATGACATTTTAGACGATTCTGTGCTTCCAACTTTGTGGCAACAGTTTGGGGAAGGCCTTTGATAATGCCCCTTTGCACATTTCTGTCTATACAGAAATGGTTTGTCGAGATTGATGTGGAAGAACTTGACTGACCTGCACAGAGCCCTGACCTCAACCCCATCAAACACCTTTGGGATGAATTGGAACACCCACTGCGAGCCAGGCCTAATCGCCCAACATCAGTGCCCAACCTCACTAACATTCTTGTGGCTGAATGGAAGTCTCCGCAGAAATGTTCCTACATCAAGTGGAAAGTCTTCCCAGAAGAGTGAAGGCTGTTATGGCAGCAAAGAAGGGACCAACTCCATATTAATGCCCATGATTTTGGCATGAGATGTTCAACGAGCAGGTGTCTACATACTTTTGATCATGTAGTGCATGTCTGGTCTCACAAGCAATGTAAAGTAGGTGTAAACCAGAGCCAAGCATGTTGATTTATAATCCAAGGGTATCCTGCTATTGATACACTTGTTGATTTATGCTAAATAAAGTGACAACAACAGTAATTAATGAAGGGGCCTCCTGAGTGGTGCAGTGGTCTAAGGCACTGCATCGCAGTGCTAGCTGTGCCACTAGAGATTCTGGTGGTTTGGTTGTTACAGCCCTGTCTCTCCCCTTTATGTTAATGTGTAATATATGCAAATACATGCATACATGCAAATATGTGCAAAGTAGGCACATATGCGTTCCCTTATTTTAACACACAAACAAATAGCTGATATAATAAGAAAATGTATATATGAGTGCATCCCACCCCCACCCCCCAGCCGCCCCCCAAATATTGGGACATTCTACAATCAATTGGATACCTAAATTCGCACCTAAATCCCTGGACTCCGTTCATTATTTGTCCGTGCCAGTAAAACGTTTTATGTGCTACAATTCAGTCAATATCTGGTTTGCAGTGTCTTCATCCATTGTCCAACTGTTGCATTTATTAGAATTGTTTTTAAAACTTTTTAACAATTTCGATGACCATGTCTCTATTGCATCACGATGATATAGTACTGTCAGATGTGAGAATCATAACCGTCACAGGGAGGAATAGTCAGTGTGATAATAATCTCTCATGGGTAGACACACGCAACACAACTGGAAGGTTCCCACTAGATAACACAGCCACAGAGCCAAAACTGGGTATATCATAAAAATGTATCAAAGCAAAAATGACATTTTTGGCCTTAATTTAAGGTTAGGATTAGGCATAAAGTTAGAAGTGTGGTTAAGATTAACGTTAAATTTAGGGTTAGGTTTAAAACACAGGAGGCTGCTGAGGGGAGGAAGGCTCATAATAATGACTGGAATGGAGTGAATGAAATGGTATCAAAAACATGGAAATTGTATGCTTGATGTGTTCAATACCATTCCATTTATTCTGTTCCAGCCATCACTATGAGACGGTTTTCCCCAATTGAGGTGCTACCGGCCACCTCTGGTTTAAAATCTGATTTTTAGAAGAGAAATTGTAGAAATAGGTGGGGTTTAATACTTTGTGACTGTGTTAACTAGTGATAACCCAATTTAAGTTTTTACTTCTGGGTTTTTGAGGTTTTGTGTGACAGATGGGATGGGTATGTAAGGACACAGATCTGTGCATAGGAAGATCCTTTTCTTTCAGGGTTATGAGTTTGACAAGAATAGTAATCCCATTCACATCTTCCCCTTCCTTCTCTCTGAAGTGTGTAGCCACTCCCTGTCAAGCATCGGATTGGATAGGAAATATGGCTACTCTACACCAACCAATCCAGTGATTTTAAACCCTAGAGGGGGCATATACAGAGATAAATGGGTGAATCGGAATGTCTGGAGGGTTTGTGATGACAGATGTCACGATGGCACGACTGACAGGAAGTCCATCATCCCAGGCAGGAAGCAGAACAACAGGTGTGTATGTGTGACTGCAAATGTGTGTGACATGGTGGCAAGAAATAAAGAGGTAGTGTGACTGATGGGATGTGTAACCTCCTGGACATTGGGACAGAAATAGGAGAGTGTGTGCAGACCGACCACAAACAGGTGTGTGAGGGGCAAAGATAACGTTGGGAACTCACCAATCTCAGCTGGCAGCTCTGTAAAAGGGGAAAGCGAGAGACGGCAGATTATTACCATAGCATTGCTATTTGCTACTAACATTGCTAATTGAGATCAGCATTAGGCCTGCTACCTCTAACTTTGATAACAGAAATCCTAATTATACACTGTTTCAATGTAAGGGACCAGATGTACGAAGCCTTTGTTTCCACCTGTTTCACGGTCAGATCAGGTCATTGAAAATACAGGTGCAAACTTGTGCACTTGATACAAATGCGTATAGTTAATTAGCTAAAAACCTTTACTTAGCTCATGTCATCCACCTTTTGATTGATAACTTACGTCAGGACTGAAATCTCTCTGAACTCATTTCAAACCTTCAAATGATGCAAAAACAAAAACATCAACAAACCGAAGAACTGGTAGCACAACTGTGATTCTACTTTATTTCTAAAGGATCGAACTAAGTGGTTTTCTTTAGCAAACGTTTGCGAACGAGTGTTAGGGCCTTGGTTTGTCCCAGGTCGGCCCGTCAGTAGCCATAGCAAACCTCTGTCCTTCTCACTGACCTCTGATTGGTTAGCCAATCAGAGCCTTGAGTCTGTCGTTGCTTATCATTGGCTGGATGAGACAATGACTATACCAATGCTTCATATCATGATTTAAGCACGGATGACCAAGAAGAAACATTTTTATAAAATAATATTATCATAAGCTTCATAACTTGACTTTTGCCTCTGTATATCAAGTCTGATGCTTAGCCCCTCAATGTTATTATCAAGTGTGCTAACTGCAAACACACTCAAATAAAAGGACTGATACAACAGTTATGCAAGTAGAAGTTGTCATGAACTTCTGGAATCCAACCAACCACGATAGAGAGCCTGTACTGGACTGATCACAAACTACACTACCCAAGCATCCTTTGGTGCCGATGACCTTCAAATGGCATCTGCCGCACCATCACAAGGTCACGTGAACCATTTTGGTTGCCGTGTGCCAATGTGTCAGTCAGCCAGCCAGCCAACGGCCAATCACAAAGAGTCAACATCCGACCTTCCCCTCTTCATAACCAAAACAAAGACTAACTATTGTCCAAGCCAGTGGAACACCTGTTGCTGTCTGTATGTATGTATGTCTGTCTGTCTATCCCTCCATTGCATTAGCCTTTCCACAGCATTTAGGACCAATGAACCCCATTTTGGGTCTGAACCTCTACACCCAACCAGATCCTCCTCCTTTTTCTCCTCCTCTTCCTCCTCCTCACCATCATCTTTCCAACAAGCCCTTTCCCTCCTCTTATCTATCACCATGTACCTCTGTCCATCACTTGGTTTCTCTATTCTTTTCCATCAATCCATCCATCTCAGTCTCTCTTTCTCACCATTGTGACCATATCTGGCCAGGTTCTTCTTGAACTGTTCTGGTGTGAGGCCGGTGGTCTGGTCGACACCAAAGTATGACACGACCTCTTCCGGCTCTTTTGCGTGTGCATTCTCCATCCTCACCAAACAGGAGACGCTTCAGAAGAAGAGAACAAAACAAAGACACGTTTAGGACACGTCTGTCCAGTAATGCGTGGCTTGGCGCAGTAGGTAGTTCTCCAGTTATGAGGTTTTACAACCAGAGAAATTATTTGTTACCCATCACTCTATAAAAGTGTGGGATTGGGATAAAAACTGTCAACCCCCTTCGTACTCTCTCTCCCCTCTCTCTCTCTCACCTCTCCGGCAAACTGGAGCCCTGGACTGACAGAAAGTGCAACCTGGCACAGGCTCATGAAAAGTTTTATACAGACACAAAAGTGGTGCGATTGGTGCTCTCTCACCATGCGCCTGCACCTCATTGGCTGAGGGGAGCAAAAGTGGGTGGGCCGGGAGGGTCCTGGGGGGGGGGGGGGGGGGGGGGGGGGTCACGCGTGGAAGAATTGGTCACCAACTGCAGAGGGGGTCCGCTGTCTGCCGTCAAACTGAAAATAAGATATGTTTTTGGATCGAGCATGGTCAGTAGAACAGGGAGGGGGAGATAGGGGCAGGGGTACTTTGAATGAGAGGTAGGGGGCATTTAATGATGGGTCCAGTGTGGCAGATAGGACAAAGGGGGGGGGGGGGGGTACAGAGAGAGAGGTAGATAGAGATAAAGAGAGAGAGAGGAGGGGGGGGGAACAGAGAGAGGCAGGTAGAGAGAGGGGGGACAGAGAGAGAGGCAGAGGGAGAGAGAGAGGGGACAAAGTGAGAAGCACATAGAGATAGTGGGGGGACAGAGAGAGATAAAGAGAGGGGGGGTACAGAGAGAGAAACAGATAGAGATGAAGAGAGAGAGGGGGGACAGAGAGAGAGGCAGAGGAAGAGAGAGAGGCAGATAGAGATGAAGAGAGAGAGAGGCTGATAGAGAGGGTGGACAGAGAGAGAGAAAGGGAGGGTACAGAGAGAGAGGGGAGGACAGAGAGAGGCAGAGAGAGAGAGAGGGGGGGACAGAGAGAGAGGGGAGGACAGAGAGAGGCAGAGAGGGGGGGACAGAGAGAGGGGGGACAGAGAGAGGCAGATAGAGAGAGAGGCAGATGGAGAGAGAGAGGGAACAAAGTGAGAAGCAGATAGAGATGAAGAGAGAGAGAGGAGGGACAGATAGTGAGGCAGATAAAGAAAGAGAGGGGGGACAGAGAGAGGCAGATAGAGTTAAAGAGAGAGAGAGGGGGAGCAGAGAAAGATAAAGAGAGAGAGGGGGGGGGGGTACAGAGAGAGAGGCAGATAGAGAGATGGGGGGGCAGAGAGAGAGGCAAATAGAGAGTACAGTGACAGAGACATAGAGAGTTCTAAAGCTTCCTTAATAAGCACAACGTCTTGAGTAAAAACCAAATTGGATTTATACCAAACCATCGCACAACCGATCATATTTCCACCCTAAACATCCTGATAGAATAACATGTCCACCACAATAACACCAGTGTATGCTTGCTTTATTGTCTTCCAAAAAGTATTTAATTCTATTTGGCATGCAGGACTGTTCTACAAAGTTATTGAAAGTGGTGCAGGGGCAAAACGTATGACATAATTCAATTAAATGGCATAATAATATGACAATTTAGGGGGGAAACAGGTGCAGCATCAAAATTGTCAAGAGAAGAACATAATTCTTTAACCAGAGGCAGGGCCTTTGCAAGGGTTGCAATCTCAGCCCCACGCTCTTCAATATTTACATCAATGAATTGGACACTATTCTAGAAAAATCCTCAGTCCTTGGTCTCAGTCTCCACAATTAAGAGGTTAAATGCCTGCTCTTCGCAGATGACTTGTGCTTGCTGTCACCCACAGCACGTGGCCTCTAGCAGAGCCTAGCAGACCAATTTTCCAGAGAATATCCAGATCTCAAGGAATTAGACCAAAGTTTATAGAGTATTGCACACTACAATTACTCAGGCTTAATAATAAGCTCAGTTGGACACCTAAATGAGGCGGAGAATGAACTGAGAGAGAAAGCACACAGGGCATTCTACACCATAAAAAACAAATTCAAATTGAAATATCTATAAACATTTGACTAAAACTAATTGAATGTGGTATTAAACCATTTTTTATAATTATAGTGGTCTGGAAATATTCCAAGATCATGTTGTGGGTTGTCTATAATCATTCATAATTCCTTAATGTTTTAAAAATATCTGGTGGGAAAAAAACCCAGAATATATTCAATCAAACACGCAGTATGGAAGGGAACATCTTGTGACAAAGAATAATACTGTTTGACTGACTATTTAAATTAGAATCAAAGTTCAAATTAATATTAGAAATCTGTATTTTTGCATTAATAGGTGGCATATCCTTTTGATAAAAGATTTGTCAAATTAATGATCCTTTCATGTTTCGTGTCTCAGTTGAATTGGTTTGAATGGTTTTGAATTTAATTATTCTTCATTCAATTCAAATCCTGCTTCCTGTAGGTGTGATCAATTCAAATTGAGTTCAAATTCATTGTTTGAATTGAATAAAATTCTGAATTGGCCCCAACCCTGCTGTTTACACAGCAGGAATATGGTGCCGTTAACACAAAAGTTGGATTCAGACGTTTATTTGATAGTGAGGGACACATTTCACTTTTACATACAGTTTAAATACAGTTCCTAGAGATTATACACATGCCTTTGATGATGGGGAAACGTGATTTTGTTTTGGTGAAACCGGCTATACCGGAATAGGTTTATTTTAATTAATTAATTTGTTAATTCCATTAACAAAATATTCATCAAACACCTATTTTTTCAGGGGCAATTGACGAGACTATAACTAACTAAATAGACCCAGGAAAAAAATAAACAAAAATTAGTTTTTTTTCCCTTTTCATTTGACTAAAACGAGACAAATTTACTGTATCTCTGTGACTAAAATCTGACTGCTAGGTGGACTGGACAAGAGTTATCCAGAGAGATTGAGAGCTTTTTAGTGAAAACCACAATTAATATTAGCAGCACAGATGTGCAGCGCAGTTCTGTTCAGCAGCGGGAAGGACCCGGCACGCACAGCCTACGATGGAGGAGCAAGCAATGAGTGTGACAGATTATACACATCGTGCAGGTGACTCTCTTGCTTCCCCGGAGCTAACCAGTCACCACCAGCCTTCTAGTTAGCTGCCCTTTGCCTGGTTAAGAAAACACAAGCTGCTTTACGGAATCAAAAACATTAGCAGCATTGAGTTTAATAGTAAAACATCAGTCTACTTATGTTTTTCTCTCCCCTGAGTATAGAAAAGAGAAAAGTAGTAGCTGTCTTTGAATTTGTAGTCTTGCTCAACCCTTCCAATTTAACCACTGCACTTCATAGCCAGGCTCTGTAGCCAACGTAACCAAGTCTCCCTCTTTTCTGCAGAGAAAACGTCTTGATTCTAGCCCTTGCTGTTGAAAAGATACGCCGCTACAGCATATCGCAGGCTGTTCTAAAACTAGGCTAATTGCGTACCGGACCGTTACCATTTGTTTAGGCTACACCTTGTTCAGTCATGTTATCTCATTAGCTACTGTAGCTATATCTAACAACCTGGGGTACGTTCAGCCGGATGCAATGTTTTGGAACGTTCAGATAGAAATATGCTATTTAGAACAAACATGCCTCTGACATGTTCAGTGGCGATTTTAGCATGTAAATCTTGGTGGGGCAACAAACAAAAAAATATGTGGGATGCATGCCAGCAAAGTCACTACACTACACAACACTAAACAATACATGAATTGCAGTACAACGGTGACAAACGGTGCCCAAAAACTGTTAGAGCCAACATAAAGCTGTCCCAAGAGCAGTTCCAACACTTTACCACTGCTACACTTGGCTATCAGCGGAACCTTGTCTGGCAGCGAAACAGTTCATTCAGCCTCATTTACTAACTTTAAAAAAACATAGCTAATATGGCTGACTTGCTTAAACAAATGTGGTTTCTACTGAAAGTTGAGATATACAAACTATGGCATAAGGGGATGACGAGCAGATAAGAGACCATCCGTAATTTCGATGAAGACATTAATGAGCGAGCTAGGACGGAAGTTGTCAATATAACTTATTTGTTCAGCACTTTTGAAATGTACAGTGACAGAATTCAGAACACGGGCCGTTCTTAAGGTGTTCTCCCTGTACACCAAGTCAGAACCGTAGGATAAATAAAGGGGGTATATACATTTAGTATTACCTTCTTAGCTAGAGTATGCCTCCCTGGCTTATTACATCATTTATGCAGCAGCATACAATACATGTTTGGACTCACCTTGTTTTGTCATCAAACTTCGTCATCAAAGTCTGGCATTCTCTGGATGTATGGGTGCTTTCAACTGGGAACAACAACAAAAAAGGTTGAATCATGATGACGGCAGTGATCTTCAGGTCATAGCTCTAGAAAGAGGCCCGAGTTCCCGATTTACAATTCCGAGTTGGATGAAAAAGTTCAAAACGTATTTTCCCAGTCGTAGCTCGTTTTTCCCGAGTTCCCAGTTGTCTTGAACTCACAGTTAGCCACTGATTCCTTCCAAACCACTCATTGTTGAATTTGCGATTTCCAACTTGTTGTGTAATGTTTATGTCCAATGGTCGATGAGCACCGATACGTTTTATCTATAATTTCTCTTCATATGACAAGGATTAAAAAGGATTTGCCAGTAGATTGTCAACTTGATTCATGATGATGATTGCTAGCTAAGATTTTGAATGTATGATGTTGACATGATCAGTCCAATCAAAGCTACTCTAGATATAACGTGATTTGAAGTCATCTGTGGCCAATGACCTTGAGCCTTCTTGAATGGGCACTTCTAATGTAACTCTATGGCAACACCCAAGGGGCTAGAATTTTCGAGCTCTACCCTTAGACTTGGCGGTGACGTAGTGTCCCCATGAGTGACAGAACACTGAGCCAATCACGGTGCAACACTCCATATTTTCTGCTGGCTTGCCCCACCACCACAGAAAGCACTGAGCTAGGCTGAAACACCTGCATTTTGGAACTGCCTTTCTCAAGAAAACAGAACATGTTTGTATGCGGCTTTATTAACTCAAATATATATATATATATATTTTTTTTACATTGTTTGCCAACTGATATGTGACAAACTGATACATTATTTTTTGCTAAAAATGTGAGGTTCAAAACAGGTGGTGCTCTGCCCCACATGCCCTGAATGATGGGTTGCCACTGGACATGTTGAATAAGGAATAACATTGACTCTATTCATGGAATTGACTCTATTCATGAAATTATAATAGCTCAATCACCAGATGGTGCCACAAAGAATTGGCAAAGTAATATGGGTTTCACCTCCGTCACTTGGTCACATCATTGCCATTGTTATCAATGTCCACAGATGCCGCAGCCACCTTGATGTCCAAAAGAAGAACGGTGGCTAATGACTTTGAAGGGAGCTAATGACTGTTTCGCCCAATGATGTAGTACATCTACATCTCTTTCTCTCTCTACATCTCTCTCTCTCTCTATATATATATATATCTATATATCTCTCTACATCTCTCTCTCACTCTACATCTCTCTCTCTACATCTCTTTGTCTCTACATCACTCTCTCTCTCTACATCTCTTTGTCTCTACATCACTCTCTCTCTCTACATTTCTCTGTCTCTACGTCTCTCTCTATCTCTCTCTACATCTACATCTCTCTCTATCTCTCTCTACACCTACATCTCTCTCTCTACATCTACATCTCTACATCTCTCTCTCTACATCTACATCTCTCTCTCTATCTCTCTCTACACCTATATCTCTCTCTCTACATCTACATCTCTCTCTCTACATCTACATCTCTCTCTCTACATCTACATCCCTCTCTCTCTCTCTCTCCCTCTCTCTCTCAATCTCTCTCTACATCTACATCCCTCTCTCTCTCTATCTCTCTCTACATCTACATCTCTATCTACATCTCTCTCTCTACATCCCTCCCTCTCTCTCTCTCTCTCTCTCTCTCTCTCTCTCTCTCTCTCTCTCTCTCTCTCTACATCTACATCTTTCTCTCTCTTACATCTCTCTCTCTACATCTACATCTCTATCTCTCTCTACATCTACATCTATCTCTACATCTCTCTCTCTACATCTACATCTCTCTCTCTACATCTCTCTCTCTCTACATCTACATCCCTCTCTCTCTCTCTCTCTACATCTACACCTCTCTATCTCTCTCTCTACATCTACATCTCTCTCTCTACATCTACATCTCTCTCTCTATCTCTCTCTACATCTACATCTCTCTCTCTCTCTACATCTACATCTCTCTCTCTCGCTAAATCTACATCCCTCTCTCTCTCAATGTAGGCTGAATAAGGAATTAGGCTGAATTACATGGCCAGATAATTCTTATACTGTAGGTTAATGAGGCAATACAAACATGATGTGATTAAAATGTGACTAAAATGAAAGGTAATTTAGGTGACTAAAATTGTCAACTGTTTTCATCATTTTGACAATAACTAGACTAAATCATTATTCAAATGACAAAAATACAACTTAATTATATTTTTGTCAAAATGACTGACTGAATGAAATCTAAATAAGAGTGCCAAAATTATCGCTGCTTGACAGTAAAACACAACAACAAAATATTAGAAAATAAAATACGCTAAAAACAATAATTTAAATAAGAGATAGAAATAAATAATGACAAGGAATACGATGAGCATGTATTAGCAGTGAATGTGGCTATTCACTTCAGATCTCCTTATTGTTTGGATGCTCCATCTATTTGGACTTGAGTGTCTTCTGAATCAATCTTTAGTTCATAGTTATTGTAATGTAGTGGTTCTCAGACCAAATTGAAAAACAAAGTCACACTATTTGACCAATGTTTCAGCTAAAGAGTTTTCATCCTCAGGGTGAATCACTTCATCATATATCTACTGAGCAGCTGTGAAACGCTAGAGGGGCTATGGCTATGGGAATTGATCAAATGTGCAGGATGTGGGGGCAGTACTTTGAGGAATGACTATGAGCGAGGGTAGTAGTAGTGATAGAAGAAGTACCATATGTGTTGCAGACCTGGGTTCAAATACCATTTGAAATAAATTCACATACTTCATCTGGGCTTGATTGAGCTTGCCTGACCCAATGCAATGAAATTAATAGAACAGGGTTCCCCAGCTGGTGGTCTGCAGGCCAAATTTGGCCAGCAGGTGGTTTTATTTGGCCCACCCAACTTTCTGAGCAATTTTTTGTGTTATTATTTTTTGTTTTTACTCATTGTTGGACATAAAAGACTGTAATAACACCAGGAAATCAGCTCCAAGTGATTATCATACGCATAATAGACACGCGATTGTTTACAAATGTAAGCAACGTTTGAAATTATTATGTTTTTGTCAAATATATCTGTTTGGGCTTCTTGCGTTCAATTTGTAGTCTACAAATGATTGTTTTTCCCGACACCTCGACCATCCGCTTCAGAAAAAAATAGTCCTGCGGCTGAATCTAGTTGATGATCCCTTCAATAGAAAGTCGCAAAACTGCAAACCCCGCCCATCTGGCACTCCAGGCAGGCTAAAGCAAATGCTTCAAGTATTTGAAAACATTAAAATAGTGTGTTGTATTATTAGGAGAGTGCAACGTTTGAGGTAACCGTAGCTACAGTAGCAGTTGTGCTGCCTCAGTATAAATAACCCTTGGTGATGCAGTCAGACAGCGGTACGGCGCGATTCACAAATTTCGGTGTTATTTCGGTGTGGTGGGGGAATGTGTTAACCCCGCTAACGCAACATATGTAGGGGTTGAAGGTTAGGTTGAAGGTTGTTCTTGTTTGTAGTTGTGGTGGGAGGAGGGGTAGAGTGAAGTGAACAGACAGACAGTTCCTTTAAGCAGGCTGACCTGACATCTTGTCATTTTGATAGATTTACATGCTTAAATGCTCTGTGGCTCACACTATTCTAATGTATATCCTCCTCTCTTAGCCTACCTCATTCCCAACCTCCTCTCATTGTGATATCATGTTTGCTACAGTTTTATCCAGCCAGGGTCGTATAGGGTTGAAACTCCGCTTAAAACGGACTAGTTTGATATTATTTCTAAGAAAGAACAATGGAATTGTCACATAATCTTCTGTCCCGTGTTAAGGTTGTGGGACTTGCCCAATAAGTCGTTCCATGTCATTTCAGCAAGCCATGGCACCCACCATCTCAGATTGTTCTGAAATAGTTAATGTAGTTAGAAACAGGTAGAAACACCCCAACAACCAGTATACAGTATCAGTTCTCTATGTTTGACAGGTATTAGGAAGCTTCATACTATGTAATGTATTCCATGTGAATCTGCTGATGGTCCCCATCTCCTGTTCAGAGAAATTAGTCATTTAAGCCACTTGCATTATCTACCATAAAGTTGTGTGAAAGTACCAGGTTTTGACCACTAGATGCCGCTGTTCCTGCTATACTGCCACACTCTTTTATCAGTTTTGCTGGTCTCGTGTTTATTAAATAGCTCACAACATTTTCTTTGCAACTTTGGGTAGAAAACCAATAGATTTGGCTCATGATGAAAATGAATCATCCGCAATTCAAGTGGCCCCTTTGTGTGTGCTTTATTCCCTTCAAAAAAGGTCTGGATTAGTTACTGTTAGATCATTCCTGGTGAACAAGCAAACCATTAGGCTACAGCCATTTTAATGGTTTTAATGGTTTTAATTGTCTCTTTATAGTATTCAATGGTAAAAGTCCCAAAAACACACTGTATAGCGTTTCACAATTGTAATGTTATAGGGTTGTGTTGGGTTTAATGGTACATGTCACTAATCACAATACATATAGACCCGTTTCCTGATCATTCTATTGAAAAACATGTCTGCCTTGCAATTCATTATTGTATTAGGGCTGTCACAACATTTTAGTCCCTAGCCCATTTCTCCATCAAAGTTTTGGGCTTGTCGAAAAAGTCCTCATATGAGAATTTCATAGGGATAGCCCTCTCAGAGAGCAGCCACCTGTTGGTCTATTCAAGCAGAGTTGGGTTGAAGCATTAGGTTGCTATTAGGAAAAACTGATTGCTTTCATGGAGGACTGGCTTGAATTGTGAGGATGACCACACAATTTATTTTCATAATGAGACAAATCTATCTACTTGCACACTACTTTATGGTAGATAATGCAAGCAATTTAAATGACAAACCTTCTGAACAAGAGAACAAAAAAACATCACCAGATTCACATGATATAGTATGGAGAAGCAATACTCCAAGCCACAGCTTCATACTTATTGCCAGAAATAGAGATCTGATACTGTATACTGGTCATTGGGGTGGGATTGGCATGGGGTGTGGGGAGTCCGTGTGTGGCTTTTGAAAAAAAAATGGATTCCTCATGTCTTACTCATTGGTAGGAAAAAGTTTGGTTCAAATCGGATGTCGGATACTATATTTATGGAATATTATCTGAATCCTATAAATGAAAATGTCCAATTTGGGTGAAATCATTTAGCTTAATTCCTCAGAGATCAAATTATATTTCAACAAAATAATGTTTCAGGAATGCTAATTGTATCTGTTAGTAACTATAGAAACAATTTAAGAACAATCTGAGATGGTGGGTGTCAATCCTCTTTCGACCCCCTACTCAACCCCTGCTCATCACCGCCTGCATCCACCACCCTCCTCAGGACCCCCTCGTCATTCCTCTTCATTTTACCAGCGATTACTTTTGACTCTTGACCTGGTACTCTATAACCGCCTCAGTTTTCGACACCCTTAACACTCTGCCTTGTCACTCCCTTTACAGCCCTTACCCTTAGCTGGCCCCTACAGACTCGTTGTGACTGTGCAAATGACCTACGCATAGTATAGCCGTAACAGAACCACGTCTCAATTTCTCCGTGGAGGGGTCAGTACTTATGGCAGCAGCTTCAGTCTGCATATCTACTCTCATTGCTGTGTGTGACATGCGTCAGGAGGAATCGTTGGACTCGGTTGGCCACTGAGGGTTTCAGGTTTACTCTCATATCCAGAGAGTGACAGTTTTTCTTGGAGACAGACGACCCGTCTCATCTTGCAAGATTGTTTACTTAGAGAAGCAACTGCAGCCACCCTTCAACACCTCCTAACCCCCATTACTAACCATCTCATCTTCACCTCAGTCTAAAGTCTACATCCAAAGTACACCTCCAAGAGACTGTAAACAAGCGATCACTGACTTATAAACAACCATTAAGTCTATGTCTAAGATGTAAATAGGCCCTATTGACCAGCAGCTCTATATGTCACATTCGCTGGTACATAACCAGCAATCTAAATGACAACCAAATGTAATTCAAAAGCTATTTAGCTAGTAATGATCCATGCTAACTGGTTTTGCATTAGCAACATGTTATGTTAACTGGCTAGCTCTTAGACCAAGGTTACAGTAACATGCTATATTATGTCATGCTAACTAACTACACCTAACATGCTATGCTAACTAGCTGGACTTGTCATGATATACTATGAAAACTAGCTAAACCTAACATGCAACCATAAAATAGCTAGACTTCACGTGCTATGCTATGTTAGCTAGCTAGTTCTAACATGCTATGCTACATATCTGGAACTAACACTGAATGCTGTAGCAGGAAGAAGGGTTTCTCCACAAGTGACAGCTAGCATGGGGTGCCACTCACTGTTGACCCAGGGTGCATCTCTCATTGACAGGTTAGTGCTGAAAGATTTAAGAAAATTATATTCGTGCCTTTTAACCCCCTGTCGCTCTCTCCGACTCCCTCTGCCATATAAGGCTGGTGCAAGCTGGGTCGCACACCATGTTGATGACAGGATGACAGATGAATGAAAAAAGAGATGGAGGGAGTGGGACACCAATACGGAGAGAGAGAGAGGTTACATTTAGAGAGGAACGAGCAAAGAGAGAGAGAGGTTACATTTAGAGAGGAAGGAGCAAAGAGAGAGAGAGTGCTTTAGGAATAACTTGAATTGAGTTTGCTGGTAACACAATAGTCAATGGTACATTGGATATAAGGTCATTGTGCTATGCGAAGGAAACTTGAAGCCTCCATTAAAAAAAACATAAATACACAAAACATGGAAACACACAGAAAATTGCAGATAGGAAGACCGTGATACTCTCACTGAGACATGGGGATGCAGAGATATGGCAACACATGGACAGACCTAACCCACAAGTAGAGAACAACATGGAAATTGGAGAAACATAGACCTGTGTGTGAAAAGTGAGAGAACATATATATGATGGCCTTGCAGACATATCAACATTCCGGGCTATTCCGGGGTAAGTTAAAATGTCTCTGTGTGTACAGTATGTGCTAGTTAGGTCTGTGTGTGACAGGTGTTGGGGTGGAATGGTGCTAAGCTCCAAACGCTGTTCCTATCCTTATTCCTGGGGCTTTGAGCTGGTGGTCCCACAACTCAGGACAACTGATCTACTCTTAAAGAGCCAAGACACACTCTGTGCCTTACACACACACTGCTGCACTGCATACACACACCACATGACAGAATACCCCCCTTGAAACAAATTCACACCCACCCTGTATGAACACAAGCACAGATCATTTTACACTCTGCACACGCATATGATCACACACCTCACTCTTTGCACACACAGGCGTACAATCACAATCTCTCTCACACCCACACACATCTCTTTTATAACCAACGCAGTGGTATTATTGCGTGTGGAGTGATACTACAGGCTGTGTGTATGCAGATGAGTAATGAAATTGTGTTGTCATAGGAGGTGATGGAGAGGAGAGGACTGCCTTATCGTGCCCCCAGGTCTATAAATCACCTTTAGCTCTGTGGCTAAAGCCAAAATAAGCAGCCACTGAAACAGGACACAGGAAGGATAACATACCTTGCCTTCAGAAAGTATACATACCCCTTGACCTAGTCCACATTTTGTTGTGTTACAGCATGAATCTTCCCACCCATCTCTACACAATAGCCCATAATGGCAAGGTGAAAACATGTTTTTAGAAATGTTTGTAAATTTATTGAAAATTAAATACAGAAACATCTCATTTACATAAGTTTACACACCCCTGAGTCAATGCATGTTAGAATCACCTTTGGCAGAGATTACAGCTGTGAGTCTTTATGTCTTTAAAAAAAATCAAGCTCTGTCAAGTTGGTTGTTGATCATTGCTAGACAGCCATTTTCAAGTCTTGCCATAGATTCAAGACGATTTAAGTCAAAACTGTAACTAGGCCACTCAATAACATTCAATGCCATATTGGTAAGCAGCTCCAGTGTATATTTGGCCTTGTGTTTTAGGTTGTTGTCCTGCTGAAAGGTGAATTTGTCTCCCAGTGTCTGGTGGAAAGCAGACTAAAGCAGGTTTTACTCTAGAATTTTGCCTGTGCTTAGCTCTATTCCGTTTCTTTTTATCCTAAAAAATGTCCTAGTCCTTGCCGATGACATGCATACCCATAACATGATGCAGCCACCACCATGCTTGAAAATATGAAGAGGGGTACTCAGTGTTGGACTTGCCCAAAACATAACGCTTTGTATTCAGGATATCAAGTTAATTTGTTAGACGTCCCTCTGCTCTCCCATTCCTCCGTTGAGAAATGAGGACAGTCTTCCAGTTGATTGCAAAACTCAAGTCGCACCCCATTATTTCTGCGTCATGCACCAATTCATGATGTTACTATGACCAGAGAAAGTTAAATATTCCTTGATATTAAAAAAGGCACAAGCTGCTAATAATAACAACGCAAGCTTATCGGACCACTTTGCTATAGTCATTCATTGTATCTGCAGTACTGGTTGTAACGTGAGTGGAAGTAGGGAGAACACACATTTTATGGCTTATAAAAGTGTCGAACAAAGTGTTGATAGTGCTGAATAACAACTTAAACATCAACTTTTGAAATCATTTAAAATCTCACAGTATCAACTTTGCTGTGCGTTCGAGGCGTCTTTTTACAGTCTATAGCTCGAGGAAACTGTGCAGACAGTGAGCTATCTGATTGGCCAGCGGAAAGCCCGTAGGTGCACTTGATTTGTTCTCTAGGCCTGCCGGGTAGGCAGAGTTCTACCTTCAGACACATGAAATGGTTCATAATGGGAACACTTTGCCTTCCCTGTGCTAGGGCTGCTGAATCAATTGCACCTACTGCCAACAGTGCCTTTGTGCCAACAGTGCCATTGTGGTCGTCTGCAAACTTAATGATGGTGTTGGAGTTGTGCACGGCCACACAGTTGTGGGTGAACAGGGAGGACAGGAGTGGACTAAGCATGCATCCCTGAGGGGCCCCCGTGTTGAGGTTCAGCATAGCCAATGTGTTGTTGCCTACCCTCACCATCTGGGGGCGACCCGTCAGAAAGTCCAGGATCCAGTTGCAGAGGGAGGAGTTCAGTCCCAGGGTCCTTAGCTTAGTAATGAGCTTTCTCACATAGGTGTTAATTTCGTCCAGGTGGGAAAGGGCAATGTGGAGTGCAATAGAGATTGCATCATCTGTGGATCTGTTGGAGCGGTTTGCAAATTGGAGTAGGTCCAGGGTGTCTGTGATGATGGTGTTGATGTGAGACATGACCAGCCTTTCAAAGCATTTCATGGCTACTTGGATAAATATGTAGGTTTGCTTGAAACATGTAGGTATTACAGACTAGGCCAGGGTCCTGGTAATCAGTCTGGTCCCGCGGCTTTGTGAATGTTAACCTGTTTACTCACATCGGCTACGGAAAACGTGATCACACAGTGATCACACTGTGAGAGTTTATAAGCGCTGCCACATCCGACGAGCGTCAGAGCCAGTGTAGTAGGATTTGATCTTAGTCCTGTATTGATGCTTTGTCTGTTAGATGGTTCGTAGGAGGGCATAGCAGGATTTATTTTAAGTGTCCAGATGTGTCCCACTCCTTGAAACTAGCCTGTAGCTCAATGGGGATGTTGCCCATAATCCATTGCTTCTGATTTAGCACAGTCAGTGTAGTCAGCTCAGCTATCACCATTGAGACCGTGTCTGTGCCTCGACCTAGGTTGGGCAAAACTAAACATGGCGGTGTTCGCCTTAGCAATCTCACTAGGATAAAGACCACCTCCATTCCTGTCATTACTGAAAGAGATCATGATACCTCACATCTCAAAATAGGGCTACTTAATGTTAGATCCCTTACTTCAAAGGCAATTATAGTCAATGAACTAATCACTGATCATAATCTTGATGTGATTGGCCTGACTGAAACATGGCTTAAGCCTGATGAATTTACTGTTTTAAATGAGGCCTCACCTCCTGGCTACACTAGTGACCATATCCCCTGTGCATCCCGCAAAGGCGGAGGTGTTGCTAACATTTACGATAGCAAATTTCAATTTACAAAAAAAAAAATGAGGTTTTCGTCTTTTGAGCTTCTAGTCATGAAATCTATGCAGCCTACTCAATCACTTTTTATAGCTACTGTTTACAGGCCTCCTGGGCCATATACAGCGTTTCTCACTGAGTTCCCTGAATTCGTATCGGACCTTGTAGTCATAGCAGATAATATTCTAATCTTTGGTGACTTTAATATTCACATGGAAAAGTCCACAGACCCACTCCAAAAGGCTTTCGGAGCCATCATCGACTCAGTGGGTTTTGTCCAACATGTCTCTGGACCCACTCACTGTCACAGTCATACGCTGGACCTAGTTTTGTCCCATGGAATAAATGTGGTGGATCTTAATGTTTTTCCTCATAATCCTGGACTATCGGACCACCATTTTATTACGTTTGCAATTGCAACAAATAATCTGCTCAGACCCCAACCAAGGAACATCAAAAGTCGTGCTATAAATTCACAGACAACACAAAGATTCCTTGATGCCCTTCCAGACTCCCTCTGCCTACCCAAGGACGCCAGAGGACAAAAATCAGTTAACCACCTAACTGAGGATCTCAATTTAACCTTGCGCAATACCCTAGATGCAGTTGCACCCCTAAAAACTAAAAAAAATTATCATAAGAAACTAGCTCCCTGGTACACAGAAAATACCCGAGCTCTGAAGCAAGCTTCCAGAAAATTGGAACGGAAATGGCGCCACACCAAACTGGAAGTCTTCCGACTAGCTTGGAAGGACGGTACCGTGCAGTACCGTAGAGCCCTTACTGCTGCTCGATCATCCTATTTTTCTAACTTAATTGAGGAAAATAAGAACAATCCGAAATTCCTTTTTGATACTGTCGCAAAGCTAACTAAAAAGCAGCATTCCCCAAGAGAGGATGACTTTCACTTTAGCAGTGATAAATTCATGAACTTCTTTGAGGAAAAGATTATGATTATTAGAAAGCAAATTACGGACTCCTCTTTAAACCTGCGTATTCCTCCAAACCTCAGTTGTACTGAGTCTGCACAACTCTGCCAGGACCTAGGATCAAGAGAGACGCTCAAGTGTTTTAGTACTATATCTCTTGACACAATGATGAAAATAAACCTTCAAGCTGCATACTGGACCCTATTCCAACTAAACTACTGAAAGAGCTGCTTCCTGTGCTTGGCCCTCCTATGTTGAACATAATAAACGGCTCTCTATCCACTGGATGTGTACCAAACTCACTAAAAGTGGCAGTAATAAAGCCTCTCTTGAAAAAGCCAAACCTTGACCCAGAAAATATAAAAAACTATCGGCCTATATCGAATCTTCCATTCCTCTCAAAAATTTTAGAGAAGGCTGTTGCGCAGCAACTCACTGCCTTCCTGAAGACAAACAATGTATACGAAATGCTTCAGTCTGGTTTTAGACCCCATCATAGCACTGAGACGGCACTTGTGAAGGTGGTAAATGACATTTTAATGGCATCGGACCGAGGCTCTGCATCTGTCCTCGTGCTCCTAGACCTTAGTGCTGCTTTTGATACCATCGATCACCACATTCTTTTGGAGAGATTGGAAACCCAAATTGGTCTACACGGACATGTTCTGGCCTGGTTTAGATCTTATCTGTCGGAAAGATATCAGTTTGTCTCTGTGAATGGTTTGTCCTCTGACAAATCAACTGTAAATTGCGGTGTTCCTCAAGGTTCCGTTTTAGGACCACTATTGTTTTCACTATATATTTTACCTCTTGGGGATGTTATTCGAAAACATAATGTAAACTTTCACTGCTATGCGGATGACACACAGCTGTACATTTCAATGAAACATGGTGAAGCCCCAAAATTGCCCTCGCTAGAAGCATGTGTTTCAGACATAAGGAAGTGGATGGCTGCAAACTTTCTACTATTAAACTCGGACAAAACAGAGATGCTTGTTCTAGGTCCCAAGAAACAAAGAGATCTTCTGTTGAATCTGACAATTAATCTTAATGGTTGTACAGTCGTCTCAAATAAAACTGTAAAGGACCTCGGCGTTACTCTGGACCCTGATCTCTCTTTTGAAGAACATATCAAGACCATTTCGAGGACAGCTTTTTTCCATCTACGTAACATTGCAAAAATCTGAAACTTTCTGTCCAAAAATGATGCAGAAAAATTCATCCATGCTTTTGTCACTTCTAGGTTAGACTACTGCAATGCTCTATTTTCCGGCTACCCGGATAAAGCACTAAATAAACTTCAGTTAGTGCTAAATACGGCTGCTAGAATCCTGACTAGAACCAAAAAATGTGATCATATTACTCCAGTGCTAGCCTCTCTACACTGGCTTCCTGTCAAAGCAAGGGCTGATTTCAAGGTTTTACTGCTAACCTACAAAGCATTACATGGGCTTGCTCCTACCTATCTCTCTGATTTGGTCCTGCCGTACATACCTACACGTACGCTACGGTCACAAGACGCAGGCCTCCTAATTGTCCCTAGAATTTCTAAGCAAACAGCTGGAGGCAGGGCTTTCTCCTATAGAGCTCCATTTTTATGGAACGGTCTGCCTACCCATGTCAGAGATGCAAACTCGGTCTCAACCTTTAAGTCTTTACTGAAGACTCATCTCTTCAGTGGGTCATATGATTGAGTGTAGTCTGGCCCAGGAGTGGGAAGGTGAACGGAAAGGCTCTGGAGCAACTAACCGCCCTTGCTGTCTCTGCCTGGCCGGTTCCCCTCTTTCCACTGGGATTCTCTGCCTCTAACCCTATTACAGGGGCTGAGTCACTGGCTTGCTGGGGCTCTCTCATGCCGTCCCTGGAGGGGGTGCGTCACCTGAGTGGGTTGATTCACTGTTGTGGTCATCCTGTCTGGGTTGGCGCCCCCCCCTTGGGTTGTGCCGTGGCGGAGATCTTTGTGGGCTATACTCAGCCTTGTCTCAGGATGGTAAATTGGTGGTTGAAGATATCCCTCTAGTGGTGTGGGGGCTGTGCTTTGGCAAAGTGGGTGGGGTTATATCCTTCCTGTTTGGCCCTGTCCGGGGGTGTCCTCGGATGGGGCCACAGTGTCTCCTGACCCCTCCTGTCTCAGCCTCCAGTATTTATGCTGCAGTAGTTTATGTGTTGGGGGGCTGGGGTCAGTTTGTTATATCTGGAGTACTTCTCCTGTCCTATTCGGTGTCCTGTGTGAATCTAAGTGTGCGTTCTCTAATTCTCTCCTTCTCTCTTTCTTTCTCTCTCTCGGAGGACCTGAGCCCTAGGACCATGCCCCAGGACTACCTGACATGATGACTCCTTGCTGTCCCCAGTCCACCTGGCCATGCTGCTGTTCCAGTTTCAACTGACCTGAGCCCTAGGACCATGCCCCAGGACTACCTGACATGATGACTCCTTGCTGTCCCCAGTCCACCTGGCCATGCTGCTGCTCCAGTTTCAACTTCCACCTGACTGTGCTGCTGCTCCAGTTTCAACTGTTCTGCCTTATTATTATTCGACCATGCTGGTCATTTATGAACATTTGAACATCTTGGCCATGTTATGTTATAATCTCCACCCAGCACAGCCAGAAGAGGACTGGCCACCCCACATAGCCTGGTTCCTCTCTAGGTTTCTTCCTAGGTATTGGCCTTTCTAGGGAGTTTTTCCTAGCCACCGTGCTTCTACACCTGCATTGCTTGCTGTTTGGGGTTTTAGGCTGGGTTTCTGTACAGCACTTTGAGATATCAGCTGATGTACGAAGGGCTATATAAATAAATTTGATTTGATTTGATTTTGATACGTAAGGTCACTGTGGGGATGACGTTGTCGATGCACTTATTAATGAAGCCGGTGACTGATGTGATAAACTCCTCAATGCCATCGGATAAATTCTGGTACATATTCCAGTCTGTGCTAGCAAAAGAGTCCTGTATTTTAGCTTCATCGGACCACTTCTGTATTGGATATGTCACTGGTACTTCCTGTTTGCGTTTTTGCTTGTAAGCAGGAATCAGGACTATAGAGTTATGGTCAGATTTGCCAAATGGAGGTTTGTAATTACTGGGCTCATCCGCAAAAGAGACCTTGGTCTCAGCACGACTCCCTGTCAAAGTAAAGGTTAAATAAATAACCCAAACAATGCAAGAGCGCAAATAGCTACGCGAAATGGCGATGATTTGATAGATGTTTGCCTCGATGGAATAGTGAGGAGACCCCATGAATCAAAACCCCGTGAATCAATACAAATACATCTTGAGGATTCGATTCAAACTAAATACTGCAACAACAAAAAAACATAAATAAATTCTGTTTCAGAACATCCCCAGGTATCCTTGGCCAAAAGTGATAGAGAAGAACATGCTGGGTGGAGAGTGAGTGACTAGTGACAGATGGTAGGAAATGGGAATGTTTTGGCTATGAATGGATTGATAACAATTGGGAATATCTGATGTTGACTGGGGATAATTCACGATGGGAGCGGTCGCTGGGCTACAAAGAGGACAGAGGGGAAAATAGTTAACTGTACAGAAGGTCTCATTTCTCCGGTGACAGATGACAACACTTGCTATTAATAGGTAGGGTTATCCTTGTGTATTTTAGGTAAAAGGAGACAGGTGGGGGTTGCAGTTGAGGATTTCCCAGAGAAGACAGAGGGGATAAGCAAGTGTTACTGTACCCTTCCGCCCCCTTTAACACTGCATTTATTCTCCCTATCTCTCTCTCATACTTCTTTCTTCTTTACTTTTTCTCTCACTTGCTTTCTCAACTGTCACTCCTCAATACTGTCTTCCCCTATTACTCACTTATTTTCTCTGTTCCTTGGCTTTCTCTCAATCTCCATCTTCCCCTCTCTCTCCCTCTCTGTTCCCCTCTCTCCTCTGAGTTATATTTAGCTGCAGGGGGTACGGTGGTAGAGCTGTCAACCCCTCCGCCTCACTGCCACTCCGAGCCTTACAAGGCCTAGGCAGGGACACAGTTGCCTGGTAACCGCCCGTGTTTTCACCTAAGCTGTGAAGGTCCAGCGCTCGACCCCCACCTAGCCTTCGCCGCACTAATTATCACCATCACTACCACCACCATCATCCTCATCGTCATCCTTCACGGTGTTAATACGGCCGCTTGATAAACAGATGTCCAGTGGAACGACGGTCTGTCCGCTCGCTCCTCTACAGTGCTTCATTGAGTTTTAGAGAGGAGAACGGTATGTGCTCAAACTATTGGGGAAAAGGTGCTTGAAGACTGTCGTCTGAAAGTATGGTGGCCTGGGGTGGACTAACCTAGCAGTTACTGAAGCCGCCATGTTGGCATGGATTAGAACACACTTCTCCTTACTTATTATCACTTTCTAATAATCTTTCAAAACCTTTTTTCAAAGTTGAAAGTATGAGTTTATTTGTTATACTCAGTGTTGATTTCTCCTTCTTCACCTTCATCATCACCACCGGCAGCATTACCTTTATACTCCACCTCCTCCTCTTCCTTCACCTCCTTTTTTAAATAAACATTGTAGACAGTGAAACAACAGAAGAGAGGAAAATATTCAGCTTCTCTTGGAGGACAATAGAAGTAGATTTCAAACATGCTTCTTTATAAATAAAACCAATGTGCTTCAGTGTTGCCTGAAACAACTGCGTACAAGAGGTCTTCTTCAAAACATTTGAACTATTTGCAGGTGCAACACGCGTCACCATCACACACCTCCATTACAAAGACATAAGGAGTGAGAAGAGAGCAAAAGGAGTCACAGAGAGAAGAGGACAAAAGAGAGAGAATGAGAGCGAGAGGCGTGTGAGAGCAAAAAGGAGGGAAAGACAAGAGGCCACAAGGATAACGAAGGACAGAGGCATTATCAGCAGCTGCTGGAGAGACTGTGGTCATATGAGGAGAAAGCAAGGCAGGGGAAGAGATTACAATATACCTGTCTCCTTCTATATGGCCTAGTCCCAAATGTCACCTTATTCCCCATAGGACACTGGCCAAATGCACTATATTGGGAATTTGGCCAGTGTCCTATGGGGAATAAGGTGTCCACATCACTAAGGATCTATCATGGTCCAAACACAACAACACAATTGTGAAGAGGGCACGACAACACCTCTTGCCCCTCAGGAGACTGAAAAGATTTGGCATGGAGCCTCAGTTCCTCAAAAAGTATGACAGCTGCACCAATAAGAGCATCTTGACTGGCTGCATCACCGCTTGATATGGCAACTGCTTGGCATCCGACTGCAAGGTGCTACAGAGGGTAGTGCGTACGGCCTACTATGTCACTGGGGCCAAGCTCCCTGCCACCCAGGACCTCTATACCAGGCGGTGTCAGAGGAAAGCCCTAAAAACTGTCAAAGACTCCAGCCATGTCATAGTCTATTCTCTCTGTTTACCACACTGCAAGCGGTGCCCGAGTCTGGAACCAACAGGACCCTGAACAGCTTCTACCCGCAAGCCACAATAGCGCTAAATAGTTAATCAAATAGCTACCTGGACTACTGTTTATTATCCGTCACATGTATTCCTAGTTATATTCACATATCTACCTCAATTACCTCGTACCCCTGCACATCGACTCGGTACTGGTAACCCTTGTATATGAGTCAAGCTATCATCACTCATTGTGTATCTATTATTGCTTTATAATGACCTATTTTACTTTTCTACTATTTCTCCATTTTCTTTCTCTCTGCCTTATTGGGGAAGGGCCCGCGAGTAAGCATTTCACTGTTGGTCCACACCTGTTGTTTACAAAGCATGTGACGAATTAGGTGCCATTCATTATTTTGAATTAGGTGCCATTTGGGACACAGCCTGTATGATTTCATCAGAAGTCAATTGGATGAGGAGTTTCTTCATCGGAGTACAATTTTTATGGAATTGACCCCAATCATGATTTACATACAAAAAGTGCAAAGCCAGATTGTTGTTGTGGCAGGCAGGTTCAGATAACATAACTAGAGAACATAGGGAGAGAGAGAGAGTGACAGAAAAGAGAGAGAGAGAGAGAAAGAGAGAGAGAGAGAGAGAGAGAGGGGGAGAGAGAGAGAGAGAGAGGGAGAGGGACAGAGAGAGAGAGTGTGACAGAAAAGACAGAGGGACAGAGAGAGAGAGGAGAGAGAGTGTGACAGAAAAGACAGAGGGTCAGAGCGAGAGAGAGAGGAGAGACATAGTGTTCTATTACATTTATAACAGTAACACAAGCTGAGGGTGTTGTAACAGGTGTCTGTGAGAGAGAGAGAGAGAGAGAGAGAGAGAGAGAGAGAGAGAGAGAGAGAGGCAGAGAGAGAGAGAGAGAGAGACAGAGAGAGGGAGAGAGTGAGGCAGAGAGAGAGAGAGAGAGAGAGAGACAGAAAGAGAGTGAGAGATAGTTGGGGGCAGTCGGTCCAAGGCATAGACAGAGGACACAGATAAAGGCAGATTGTTGTCGACTGACAAGGAGAAAGTAAGACTGATGGCCAATGACAGTCCACTCCTTATAAGTGCACTTCGGATATGTGCAGCCTCTGTTTAGGTGCACTACAGTTTGCCAGTCCCAATTAAATGACTGTACACTGTTCTTAACTGCTCCTGATAACTATAAACTCTGATGTATGTATGCTGGGCTGTACCCAAATGGCCCCTTATTCCCTATATAAGGCACTACTTTGACAGGGCCATATGGCTCTAGTCAAACCAGGCATGCGCATGCCCTTACACAACCTCTCTAGCAGACTGCCCTCTGCAGGCCAGTAGACTGAAGGGGAATGAAATACATTCACTGTCTAAATCTAAGCTAACCTGTCTGTGTGAGCGATTTGTTAGTGTCCATTTTGAAACCTGAGGCCGGGTGGATTTTATTTTATTGTGTTTCCATCCCTGAGGTTACATTTACATTGCACGCACATGCCTGGTTTAATGTCTCTGGAACAGACACTCCCCTCTCCTCACCACGCCACCCTAGTCAGAGATGTAAGGCGAGGGAGGGGGGTAGAGCGAGAGACAGGGCGGGAGGGCGGGAGGGATAGAGACAGAGAGGTACAATGGCCTAGAGTAAATGAGAGAGAGAGAAACAAAGAGAGAGATGTGTAAATAAGATGGCTAGAGAGAAATAAAGAATGACAGAGAGAGAACGAGGGAGTAGAGGTGCTGAAACACTCAGCCGCGAAGTGGTAGGCCACACAAGCTCACAGAAAAAGACTGCTGAGTGCTGAAGCGCATAGCATATAAAAATCATCTGTCCTCAGTTGCAATACTCACTACTGAGTTCCAAACTGCCTGTGGAAGCAACGTCAGCACAAGAACTGTTTATCGGGAGCTTCGTAAAATGGATTTCCATGGCCGAGCAGCCGCACACAAGCCAAAGATCACCATTCACAATGCCAAGCATTGGCTGGAATGGTGTAAAGTTCGCCACCATTGGACTTTGGAGCAGTGGAAACATGTTCTCTGAAATGATGAGGTGGAATGAGGTGTTGTGATGAGCAGGTGTCCACATACCTTTGGTCATGTAGTGTACTATAATAAAAACATCTAGAAATACAAACACAGCACACACAAAAGGACAATCGCAACCCTAAATGTTAACACAATGCCTCACAACAATGCACACAGAAAGAGGTCTTCTAAGCACTCCAAATGTAGCCTAGATATTGGCGTAATACTGTATATATCGTCAACAGTTAGTCCAAGTCAAAACAAATCTGCTGCTCAAAGAGGCTCTGGTAGGTGTTTTTCTCAAAGTCAAACAAATTAACCAAGTGATAATGCCATATAATGACTTCCCCTCTCGTTATAATCTGACATTGGATGCTCGGCTGGTGATACCCCTGCTTCAGCCGCTCTTTTAACACTCCCTATTAAGAGACCGATTTAGGTTAACAAACTATTTGATATGTGAAACCCGACACAGCCTTCGGCCAATCTCTCGTTGGGGAGGGGTATATAAAGAGATTTGTTTCCAACACTTTGCATAAGGTGCTATTTATAATCGTGCTACGTGTTTTTGTATGTTTGAAGTGTGGCCTGTCGTTTAATTGCTGCGAAGGGAGGGAGGTGCGGGGTAGGGGAGGGGGGAGTGAGAGAGAGAGAGAGAAGAGAGAGAGAGATAGGTACGCACCTGTCCTGGGGCAAAACTGTGCCCTGTGCAGAATATGGAAATTCATATTTGTTGTTATCCCAAATCAACTAATTCCAAATTGAACCAACACTTAGTAGGAGATCTAAGAGGATTGAGTAGGTATAAACAACAATAGAGTTTGGCCTCCCCCTTGTGGCTAAATGTTTGTTTTGGTAAACCTTGAAAAGTTATTATGCCTACACACCCAACATAATTGTATGCTTGGGCATGGAATTTTAAGCAATGCATGTCTCTTCACAGAAAATCTAGAATATAACTGCACAATTCGCTGCAGGGCAGAATTAGTCGACATTGGGTCCAAAAAGTTTCCATCCTCTCTCAAACAGCCCAGGTAGCATGCAGCAAATTGAGTGGACAATTTTAGATGACAGTTCAATTATCTTGTTTTAGTGTGGAAATATGTGTTTGTTTTTTTGTTTGACAGTGAATGGAAAGTCCTGTGGATATCGATATGTTCTTTAGCACCACGTCCTTGTTTAAGCACATGTACCCGACATGGTCCAGTGGATAAGAACCAAATGTATCCAAGATCGTTTCACTTTATGATATAAAAGAACATTTTAAAGATTGGAGGTAGACTGGTAAATACCCTACATTACCAAAAGTATGTGGACATCTGCTTGTCGAACATTTCATTCCAAAGTCATGGGCATTAGGCTTGCCACGAGATCTTGGAACATTGCTGCGGGGGCTTGCTTCCATTCAGCCACAAGAGCATTAGTGAGGTTGGGCACTGATGTTGGGCGATTAGGCCTGGCTCGCAGTCGGCATTCCAATTCATCCCCAAGGTGTTCGTTGGGGTTGAGGTCAGGGCTCTATGCAGGCTGGTCAAGTTCATCCACACCGATCTCGCTTTGTGACGGGGGCATTGTCATGCTGAAACAGGATGGGCCCATATGATTCACATGGTCATTTCTCCCTAAATAATTGGTACAAACAGCTCAATGATGGCTTACAATGTTTGAATGGGTTTGGAAAACACAATAAAATGTCAAAAAATGAAACATATACGTATCCTTTAAGACTTTAGTAGAAAAGTGGTGAAATCGCATATCAAATTTGTTTTTTGGTAAATGTTTTCATGGCTAGCTCCAATAGTTTACATGTGAACATTGAAAAAAAAAGTCAGATGGAACAGAGTAAATAGGCATTTTAATGTCATAGATTTAGCCGGTGGTAACTTGTGGCATAGGCACAGACTGGAATGAGTTTTTAATCAATCAGCATTCAGGATTTGACCCAGCCAATGTGTAATTCTCATTATAAACTGGGTGGTTCGAGCCCTGAATGCTGATTGGCTGACAGCCGTGGTATATCAGACCATATACCACGGGTATGACAAAAACATTTGTTTTACTGCTCTAATTATGTTGGTAACCAGTTTATAATAGCAATAAGGCACCTATGGGGTTTGTGGTACAGTATATGCCCAGTATACCACGGCTAAGGGCTGTATGCAGGCACTCCGTGTTGCCTCGTGTTTGTATTTTTAATACCCTCAAACACAAAATTAGGCCTACCTAATTTCAAAATAGGCCATCATCACTGTCAATCATGAATGATAATTATCCTCGTTTTACAGGTGAAACGTCCAAGCTGCATCTGAATGCCAACCATAAATAACCGGTCACGGCCCGACAAAGGGACTAAAGGGAGATAAGCCCCCTCAGTTCAAACCCTCGGTTTTAGTTTTACGTCCCTATATACGTTCCAAAAGAAATCTGTATCTCGGCTGTGTGGTGTCAGCACAATGCAAAGGGTGTGCTGCGGTGTGTGTAGGGTGGCAATGGAAAGCCACTGGGCGGTTAGGTTTGACTCCTTTGGGATTCCATAAAATGTGAATAATGTGATATGCCCCCGACTGAAATATTTGATTTTGATTTATAGGGTCAAGTATACCGTTGAAGCTGCTTCACTCTTAGCTTAACGTTAGTGTTATTAGCCTTAGCCTATTTAGCTAGCGAGAACCAGCTAATCTGTCACGATGGATATCACAAGTTGGCTTCGCCAAAGTATCCAAACAAAGGAGAAGGTGAGCGATGAGCAGCAGCATCAAACCACCGAGGCCACCGCCAATCGAAACAGCGATGATGCTGCCGAGCTCCAGCTAGCTCCGTGTGCAGAGGCTATCCACCCTTCCACAAGCGTCTCCAGGATGATAGCCCCACAGCCGCCTTCACCTCTGACTGCTCCTGATTATCTTGGAGCAGAGGATCCAGCCCAAGTTAGCCTAGAATCCTACCCTAGCTGCAGGTTTTTAGGTCCAAAAAAACGTTCATTTAATAGCAACTGGTTCATAGAAAAAGAGTGTCTGGAATACTCGGTTACTGCAGATGCTGCATTTTGTTTCCTATATCGAAAGTTCCGTGTTGGGTCCAATGCTAACGTAGAAAAGGCCTTCACCCAAGCTGGGTATTCTAGCTCGAGGAATGCTATTGAGTGTTGTCGTGGAATATTCTAATCAAGTGAGAGAGGCTTTGTCATTTCTTCAAACAATCATCTTTATTCAATATCGATTAATTATTGCAATAATGAGGCTGGTCAACCCAACACCCATGAGTGTTGGGCAGAGAGTCTAACCTTTACCGAAATGCAGAGTTCTTTATAAAGCGGACACTAGCAATGCTTAGTCATGGCTGTTCCAGCCCTCCCATGCAGACAAAGGAGCATCATAAGGCACTCTAGGTTCATCTGGTCGTTATCTGCACGGGGTGGTTGTCTTAACCCCACCCTAGCTTAGTTTCCCAGATGCCAGGACGATTTAGAGACAAGGAGGGATTGTTCTACTCCTAAGCTATCTCTAGTAAAACACATTCTTGTCTATGTAATGCAGTCTTTAACTCATTTGTCAGCTCAAGCCACCTCTAGTGACCATACGCCCAGATTAGCTGCATGGAACGAGAGTGGAGACCATAAAAACACAGCATTAGCAGGACAGAAATGTCTTACTATTAGTTCAATATGAATTGTTAACCATGAATATTAAATAAATCAGGTAATACGTAATAATTCTCTCACAGTGAAAAAGACTGTTCTTCAGCACATTGGATGCTATCATGAAATGTCTAAAAGATTCAGCGACCGCAACAGCCAATTGTTGGAGGCCCTGTGTGCCCTTGACCCAGGGAGCCACGACTTTCTAAATGTGAAAAATGTAAACCACTGCTGGAGCTAATAAAAACAGATTTGGTTGAAGCTGAGTTTAGTGAGTTTTGCAGTTTTGCAGACTGAAATCGCCCACTCTGGCTCCAATGAGGACAAATGGACCCCACTTGATATCCTTCAACGACACTCTGGGCCTCTCTGCGCTATGCCGATCATGCTTACTGCATTGAAACATGGATTGACTTTTGGGTGTCCACAGCTACATGCAAAAACTAATTTTCCACTTTGACAAACATGTTCAGTCAGCACAGAAGAAGCTTGCTACTCGTGAGGAAAGCTTAACTAATTCAAATGGCATTTGAGGGGGATCTTACAAGAAGATTTAGCGGAGAATGGAATGATTGATTACTCAGGAAGTTCCACAGAGCATCAAGGAAGCTGCAACTCTTTTGAAAAGGTAAGACTGAAACAATATTTTATTTAACTAGGCAAGTCAGTTGAGAAAAAACTATTCTTCACAATAACAGCCTACACTGGCCAAACCCTGTGCTCCGCCCTGTGGGACTCCCAATTCCAGCCAGTTGTGATACAGCCTGGAATCAAACCAGGGTGTCTGTCGTGACACCTCAGATGCTGATATGCAGTCCCTTAGACCGCTGTGCCACTAGCTGGTTGTTTTTTAAAATCAAAATCGCGCTTTAGTGTGTACCGAGCTGTCCATGGCGCTGATAGAGCGCAGCGAGATTTCGTGTCAATGAACCTGTCACTTCTTGGTCAAAACAATTTTTCTAACTTTTATGTTTTTCATGGTATAGCATGATATAAGCACAATTCAATATAAATGACGCCCCTGGGTATAACTACGTATCGGTGTGTTTCATCATAGAAATAGATAGGATTTTAGCATGTAAATCTAGGTGGGGCAAACTCAAAAAAACATTTTTAGATGCATATCAGCAACGCCACTACACAACACTAAACAATACATTAATTGCACTATAACGGTGACAAATGGTGCCCACAAACTGTTAGAGCCTACATGAAGCTGTCCCAACAGCAGAGCTTTCTTTTCAGCACCATGGAGTGAATCCTTACCACTGCTACACCTCCACATCAGTGGAACCTGGTCTGGCAGCGAAACAGTTCATTTCGCCTTATTTACTGCCTTTTAAAAAAACATAGCTGATATGGCTGACTTGCTGAAACAAATGTGGTTTCTACTGACATTTGAGATGTACAAACTATGGCGTAAGGGGACGACAAGCAGATAAGAAGCAATCCGTAATTTCCATTAAGACATTAATGAGTGAGCTAGGATGATATGTAGTCAATATAACCATTTTTCAGCACTTTTGAAATGTAGGCTACAGTGACAGAATTCAGAACATCGGGCCGTTCTTATAGTTTTCTCACTGTACACCAAGTCAGGACCGTAGGTTAAATGAAGGGGGCATTTAGGAAGACAATGAAAGCTCTTAAAATATTTGATGATTACATTTCTCTAAAACACGCTACAGGCTACATGTGCACCACCAAGTCAGAACAGTAGGCTAAGTTATGAGGGGAAAGGGACCAAATTATTAGGGTGAGGCACATGGGCTACTAACAGCTTACTACACAACATACACATAGTATTACTTTCTTAGCTACAGTTGACATATCTCCCTGGCACATTGCATAATTTATGCAGCAGCATACAATACATTTTTGGACTTTGTTGTGCTGTGCTCACTTGAACAGGACGGTGGAACGGCGGTCCTTGTGGGCAAATTTTGTCATCAAACATTGTCACCAAGTCTGGTCATTCTCTGGATTTATGGGGGCCTTCAAGACAACTGTGGAAAAAAACAAGGTTGAATCATGGTGTCAGTAATATTCCGTTCTGAGCTCTAGAAAGAGGCCGGAGTTCCTGACTTGGAATTCCGAGTTGGATGACCGTTTAAAATGTATTTCCCAGTCAGAGCTCGTTTTTTTCTGAGTTCCCAGTTGTCTTGAACTCACTGAAGTCTGAGATTTCCGAATTCCGGGTTTCCAGTTGTTTTGAACATGGCAGAAGTCATGCTGCATTGTCAGCATGGCCAATGTATTCAATCTTTTCTGGCCCATGGCGTGTGAATGTTTATCCTTTAAAGCTTGGAAAAGAGACCCTTAAACCCAGACTTGCACCACACACCCACTCCACTGAATACCAGGCTAGTGATTGCCTTGCAATGCTTGCAGTTAGCCACTGATTCCTTCCAAACCACTCATTGTTTAATTTGCAATTTCCAACTTGTTGTGTAATGTTAATCTTCAATGGTCGATTGAAAAAGATTTGCCAGTAGATTGTCGACTTGATTCATGACGATGACTGCTTGTTTAGCTTGCTAGCTAAGATTTTGAAAGTATGATGTTGACATGATCAGTCCAATCAAAGCTTTGGTAGATATAACGTGATTTGACATTTTATCTGTGGCAAATGGCCTTGAGCCTTCTTGGATGGGCAATTCTAATGTCAAATCAAATCAAATGTTATTTGTCACATGTGCCGAATACAACAGGTTTAGACCTTACCGTGAAATGCTTACTTACAAGTCCAGCAATGCAGTTCAATAAATAGTGTTAAGAAATGATTTACTAAATAAACTAAAGTAAAAAATGTAATAAAAAGTAACATAATAAAATAACAATAATGAGGCTATATACAGTGGGTACTGGTACTGAATCAATATGCGGGGGTACAGGTTAGTCGAGGTCATTTGTACATGTTGGTAGGTGGTAAAGTGACTGTGCAAAGATAACAAACAGCGAGTAGCAGCAGTGTGTGTGGGGGGGGGGGGGGGGCATTGGATTAATAATGTATGTAACTCTATGGCAGCACCCAAGGGGCTTGAATTTTGGTACATACAGCCCAAGAATAGTTTAAAATCTTTGAGGGGGTCTGGAGAACACAATAAAATGACCCAAGTATGGTAAGTACCCATTAAATATATTTTTTGTAGAAAAGTGGTGGAAAAGTTTTAAATAAATTACAAAATGTACTGATTATTGAACATACCTCCATCCTCTTTTTAAACACTTAAAACTGTCAAAAGGGTGTTCCCTAAAGTTTACTGATTACAATGATATAAAATATGATATTCATTATTTTGTCAATTTCAATACATCTTTTCCTGTACTGACTTCCCTGTACTGAAAATGGAACCATGGACATGAAGCCATTCCAATAGAACTCTGCCTATTTGAATGGGATGTATGGGACATGATACTAAGACTACCATTACTTATTATGCAAGCACTGTTTTGGGACATTTTAATCCACAGATATCACACAATATTCTGATATCATTAGGAGCATGCCGAAACGTGATCCTCTCAATCGAGAGATCAAAATATCAACAAAAATCTGTGATTTGGACACAGCATTTCAGGCACATTTTTGGTCATATTTTCTAAAACTTCTTTAAAAAAACATACGTGATCCATTTGATTATATTGTCCACACTATCTTGAACATTTTAATTTTAAATCATCATTAGGCTTAATATGCCACTTACTAATGAAGTTAGTGCCGATTAAAATTACAGAACAAATTTTAGGGGACATTTCCACCACATTTCTGCATAAAGGCATACTTGGGCTTATTGTGTTCTCCACACCAGCTAAAACATTATTGGGCTGTATGTACCAATTATTTATGGAGGTACAGTATGTCCATGTGAACCCCGCCCAATTAAAACCAATGTAGCTGGTTGGTGGTCATTTTAGAGTATAATAGGTTATTAAATCTGAAATGGCAGTTTACACACTTTGTGTAAAGCCTGAAAGTTCTCATCAATAATAGGTTACCTGTCTCTCTGCTGGACTGGAATGCCTTCCTATAGGATTTTACCTAAAGTGACATGTACTGGACAGGTGTCCTGTCACATTTAAAATTGACACAAAACAGAATATCATATAATATATCATTGCATTCAGTAGACTTCAGTGAACACCCATAACATTTTGCACATAAACTACTGGAACTATCCATAAATACACTAACAAAAAAACAGTATGTTGGAACATGTTTTCAACACTTTTCTACATGAAAAAAGTACAGATACATTTATATGGCATCTTTGGGCCATTTTATTGTGTTTTCCAGACCCAGTTAAACCTTTCAATCCATCATTGGGCTGTATATGCCAACTATTTATGGAGCTATGGCAATGTGAGTCGTGTCCGATACGGCCCCATGCATCTGGTTGGCGGTTGTACAAAAGCCCTCAGTGGAGCAACATACTACTGAGATTAACTTGATCAACTAAGTTGATGTCACCTGTTGACCCTCTCTCAATGCCACAAAGCCTTCACTAATTATCAGGACTGCCCTGATAGGCTCATTCAAACCTTAAATTTGAATGAGGTAGCCTAGTGGTTAGTTTGAATGAGGTAGCCTGGTGATTAGTTTGAATGAGGTAGCCTAGTGGTTAGTTTGAATGAGGTAGCCTAGTGGTTAGTTTGAATGAGGTAGCCTAGTGGTTGGACTAGTAACCCGAAAGGTTGCAAGATCAAATCCCTGAGCTGACAAGGTACAAATCTGTCGTTCTGAACAAGGCAGTAAACCCACTGTTCCTAGGCCGTTATTGAAAATAAGAATTAGTTAAATTTGTTAAATAAAGGTAAAATAAATCATTTAAATCCTGTCAAGGCATTCCTCAGTTTCTTTCCAGTTGTGTGCGAACAAGTTAAGAGTACATTTGGGTACCATTTCCATGTATATTTTAGTTCAGTCATAACATTAAGATGTCATTTCCTCGTTTGAGATATATTGGTTTAATAGATTCATCCTTATCACCATTACCTTTTTATTATTATGCAACCAGCTTATGTCTCTCCTTTGCTGCAGAGCCACACACAAATCCAACTTCACCAAGTCCAACCATAAGTCCTTAATAAATATTTTAACTTTGGCACTGTCTCTGTCTGTGTGCTCTCAGAATGGAGCAGAGTACCCCTGGAGTTACTTCTCTTGGGTTTCTTAGCCAATTTGTCAGTGGCCATATTGGAAATGACCACCCAGGGGGGTAAAGGACAAAATCTGTGATTGCACTATTGCCAAAACTACTTTATTTAGATGCCCTAGCTGTGTGATATTTGGTGGCTCTATTACAAAGTCCAATAAATCTTCACGTAGCTGCTGGACTATGGTCAAAACTATCTCTATGTCTCCTATTGGGTCTTAAGAGTAGTTTATGATCAATTATATTTTTCCCATAGGGAAGTGCGGGACTATCATGTGATCGTTCCTTAACCCATAGAAAGTCCTGACTCCCGCCCTATTGACTACTTTCAAATGGTGGAAGCGCTCAATGTCAATGTCCATGCCAAAATAGGTTTTATCCATCTAGAGCAGGGCTCTCCTACCTTGTTCCTAGAGCGCTACCATCCTGTAGGTTTTCACTCCAACCCTAATCTAGCGTACACAATTCTAATAATTAGCTGGTTGATAAACTGAATCAGGTTAGTTACAACTGGGGTTGGATCAAAAACCTACAGGAGAGTAGCTTTCCAGGAACAGGGTTGGAGAGCCCTGATCTAGAGTCCTCTAGCAAACTATGATTTGTTCCGTCTTCTGTGTCTTCCAAATAACTATTCTGAGTAATCTCGTAGTGTCATAATGTAGAGAAAAAGAAAAGGTGGCGTGGAGAAATTTCTGCGCTGCTAGAGCTGCCCCAGTCAACTGTAAGTGCTGTTATTGTGAAGTGGAAACTTCCACTTGAAGCGGTAGGCCACACAAGCTCACAGAACAGGACCGCAGTGCTGAAGCACGTAGCGTGTAAATCTGTCCTCGGTTGCAACACTCACTACCGAGTTCCAAATGGCCTCTAGAAGCAACGTCAGCACAACTGTGAGAACTAGAATGAGATGATGGATGAGCGTGGGGTCCACATAATTTTGGCCAGATAGTGTATGACTCAATGCGAACTCAAATGAGAATGGTTTCTGAAATTGACACATGACAGAACTGAGCTTACCTGTGATTAGAATTACATTTACAGTCTTATTAGGCCTGCCATTGGCAGACCTAGAGGCTTTCATCCCTTGAAATTGCTAGGGCTATATCTGGTCCCAGTCCGCCCCTGGTTTCCCCTCATGACAAAATGTAGGCAACATGAAATGTCATAAACATTACCAGTTTGTTTAAGCAGAAGTTAAGACAGATGCATTCCATGTATATTCATTTCTGATCCCCACAATGTTCTCTTATCACAGATGCTGAGTGTGAGGTTCCATCCACAATCCAGGAGGACCCACCCCCTGCTCAGGAGTGCCCCAAACACCCTCTCATGGTCAGGATGTTCCATTCCCTCACCAAACTCTTCAGAGGAGCTTCAGAAATGCAGTATGCCTGGACTACCCGGTACAGACAGAAGAGAACTAGGCACCCCTCGGAGCCTGGTTCCCCTCCAGGTTCCCTCATTCTAGGGAATGCTTCCTGGCCACTGTCCTTTTGCTTAGCTTGCTCCTTGGGGTGTAGGTCAGTTGATTAAATGCCTAAACTATTTTTAACCACGTAAAGTGGTTTGAAAATGTGATGCTGCCTGCTCAAATCCTATTTGGGGGGGGGACACTACACGCCACACAATAGGTTAACAAATGTGACATCAATTTTCTCACTGCCCGTATGGAAATAAGAGGTTGGCTTGGCTGATGCCAAACATGGGGTCGATATTCTAAAAATTCATGACACCTGCTGAACTGAAAACATTGGTTTGTACAAACTGTGCGTTTTAATTATATAATTTTGAATGAAACAGTAAATGTAGGAAAAGTATAAAAAAAAGTTATAAAAAAAAATAAAAAAAAGAGAACAGGCTCTCGGTGTCAGATCATGGTTGTTAACTGCTTGGTCACACATCAGTACAAAGCAGCCGTTGTGCTTATTCATGAGTCTCCCATTACATAGTCTTACAGTTAGTATCAGTTGACATAATCAAGGTCAGAAAATATGTGGAAGTGCACAATTGCAGCTTTGAAACAGTTACATGTGAACAAAAGGAACAGCAAGTAAACAGCCCTGCAAAAGTCCTTTGATGCCGATTTACTTACAGAGACACGGATTGCTGAGTTCACCTTGTACAAAAACACAGGTCCCATGTAAATGTTATTGGTTTATATTGCATCATAGGTGTTTGTCTGAGCAAACAGGCACAGCTGTGGCTACCAAAAAAACTTTGAAACAAATATATATAAATGCTTTGTTCAATTCATAATGTAGTTAGTGCACAGAATTCTCTCATACAAAAATACCGGTCCCATGATGCCAGTTTGCATGAGGATTTGAAAAACAACAATCAGTTAACATGGGAGTGAAACACTGGTAAATGAATGAGTACCACAGTTAGGAGTTGGTTTCTAAGAGCTTACTGTATCAGACATTAAAGGTGATCTATGGTTTACAATAACATGAATGAACAGACATTGGACTGACAACACTTGGACAAGTGTCTCTCGCGCCCGAGAGACGCGTAACTGGTGCGTTCAAGACAAGTCGGAAACTCCAACATTTTCGACTTGGAAATTCGTTGTAGAAAGAGGAGGCCCAGGTTTTCCACCTGGTGGTTAATTTCACTCACCTGATGTCCCAGGTCTGAATCAGTCCCTGATTAGAAGGACAGGATTAACACCAGAAGTGTTTTGGCCTCTGATGACCAACATTGAACAGCCCCCGAGTTTCCAACTTGTCATAAATGCACCATAAAGGCATGGCCAGGAAGGTAAAGCATGAACAGTTTAAACCCTACATTACATTTGGTCCTCTACAGTGAGAATGTTAAGTGGTACTTCTGTGGTTTCCTCCAATCTTTCCATCCCTTGCTTTTTCTATCAGTCCATATCTTGATCACCCACACTCTGGCGAAGGTATTCCTCATAGAGCTTCTTCTACAGGAAGGGAGAGATACGCTGTTAGTGGACAAGCACACGCGCGCGCGCACACACACACACACACACACACACACACACACACACACACACACACACTACCTTCTTGGTCTTTACCACCTCCTGCACATAATCCAGCTTTTCCTGTAGCTGCCTCTTCTGTCGGCCAGAGAGAGTGGGCCGAGATCTGCAGAGAGAGAGAGATGCTTTAGGCATAATTAATTGATAACTGGTGGCACTTGAAGTTGAACAAGATCCCGCAGTTTGAGAGTGTGCTCAGCTCTTACCTGAAAGAGAAGCGGGCAAGGATGAGGAGTAGGAAGGAGAGGAAGATGAGTCCGCCACAACTGTAGAGCTGGTACTCCACGGACATAGATTCAAACACTCTCACTACAGGAGTCTGTTGGGGACAAAGGGCAAAGAGTCAAACAAACACAAAAACTTCCCCCACTCCGTCTCACACACACGACCATGGTCAGATTAACACCCCTCCCCACACCCCTTCACTCTGTCACTCTCTTACAAAGACACTGACCAGGTAGAGAGAGAGGGCCTCAATGCCATCATGCCCCAGGGACATCTCTAGCAGCTCTCTGGAGAGGCTGCCCAGCACCAGGGCTGCCATCAGCATGAAGGGCACACTGAAGCCCAGCAGAGCCAACACACAGCCCTTACAGCGCGCCCGCCGGTTATCTACACTCGTCTGCCTGAGAGACAGAGAGAGAGAGATTGTTGTGTTGGAAAGGAGAGAAGATCAGTGATGTGTGCTCGTGTCATCGACAATATCCCCAGTCACTGTTTTTTCAGCAAGTTGAGAATGAGTGTAGGTGTAAAACACACTAAATACGCAGGCGTGTGTTACCTGTCGTGGCTGAGTGTATCTGCAATGGCCTTAGTGATGAGCTCACAGTCCTTCTCTAGTGAGTTGAGTGTGTTCTGGACCGTCTGGTTGATGGTCTTCTCGATGGTGCGACATGCCTCCTCAATCTGGTTCACACAGCGACTGGGCTGGGGTTGGGACAAGCAGGCGGAAGTGAAGTTCAAAACATACGTACATAGTATACATACATTTGATTTGTTTAGCTAGGATAGTCCCAAGATTGCCCAGGTTGGCATATCCAGTGCCTTTCAGGTGCAGTGTACAAAAAGGTGGGTGCGGTGGCTACCTTGTTGGGGTTGGGGACATAGATGGTAGGCATGTCAAAGCCACACTTGTTGAGTCCCGGCCGCTTGCACAGCTCCTGGACTATCTGCATCATCACCCTCTGAAACAGCCATTCACATGACAGGGAGATTAGTTGATGTTATAAACTAAACAGAAATTTCAAGCAGCAACCACCCCCCTCTTATACACTACTGCTACGATGTTGTTATCTATGCATAGTCACTTTAATAACTCTACCTACATGTACAAATGACCTCAACTAACCGGTGCCTCCGCACATTGACTCTGTACCTTTACCCCCCTGTGTATAGTCTCGCTATTGTTATTTTACTGCTGCACTTGAACTACTTGTTACTTTTATTTCTTATTCTTATCTGTATTTTTTTAAACTGCATTGTTGTTTAGGGGATCGTAAGTAAGTACATGTGACTAATAACATTTAATTGCACAACTCTGCCAGGACCTAAGTTCAACGGAGACAAGTTTTTTAGTACGATATCTCGACACATTGATGAAAATAATCATGGCCTCAACCTTCAAGCTGCATACTGGACCCTATTCCAACTAAACTACTGAAAGAGCTGCTTCCTGTGCTTGGCCCTCCTATGTTGAACATAATAAACAGCTCTCTATCCACCGGATGTGTACCAAACTCACTACAAGTGGCAGTAATAGAGCCTCTCTTGAAAAAGTCAAATGACCCAGAAAATATATATTTTTAACTATAGGCCTATATCAAATCGAATCTCCCATTCATCTCAAACAAAATTGAACAAGCTGTTTTGCGCAGCAACTCACTGCCTTCCTGAAGACAAACAATGTATACGAAACGATTCAGTCTGGTTTTAGACCCCATCATAGCACTGAGACTGCACTTGTGAAGGTGGTAAATGGCGTCAGACCTTTAAGCCTTTACTGAAGGCCTTTACTCATCTCTTCAGTGGGTCCTATGATTGAGTGTAGTCTGGCCCAGGAGTGTGAAGGTGAACGGAAAGGCTCTGGAGCAACAAACCGCCCTTGCTGTCTCTGCCAGGCCGGTTCCCCGGTTCCTCTCTCCACCGGGATTCTCTGCCTCTAACCCTATTACAGGGGCTGAGTCACTGGCTTACTGGTGCTCTTCCATGCCGTCCCTAGGAGGGGTGCATCAGTCACTGACGTGATCTTCCTGTCTGGGTTGGCGCACCCCCTTGGGTTGTGCTGTGGCGGAGATCTTCGTGGGCTATACCCGGCCTCGTCTCAGGATGGTAAGTTGGTGGTTGAAGATATCCCTCTAGTGGTGTGGGGGCTTGTGCTTTGGCAAAGTGGGTGGGGTTATATCCTTCCTGTTTGGCCCTGTCCGGGGGTATAGTCCGACGGGACCACAGTGTCTCCTGACCCCTCCTGTCTCAGCCTCCAGTATTTATGCTGCAGTAGTTTGTGTGTCGGGGGGCTAGGGTCAGTCTGTTACATCTGGAGTATTTCTCCTGTCTTATCCAGTGTCCTGTGTGAATTTAAGTATGCTCTCTCTAATTCTCTCTCTCTCGGAGGAGGACCTGAGCCCTAGGACCATGCCTCAGGACTACCTGGCATGACGACACCTTGCTGTCCCCAGTCCACCTGACCATGCTGCTGCTCCAGTTTCAACTGTTCTGCCTGCGGCTATGGAACCCTGACCTGCTCATCGGACGTGCTACCTGTTCAACGCTCTAGAAACAGTAGGAGCGGTAGAGATACTCTGAATGATCGGCTATGAAAAGCCAACTGACATTTACTTGATTGGATTATAAAATAAAACTGGCCAACTCCGTCCCAGCCAACTGTCAACCTTGTTGATATTGTAGATATGTATAAAGTGTGTGTAATAGGGAATTTCCAGGTGTAATAGACACAAAAGCGGTCGTTGTTAAAGTTAATTTTTTTATCTCTGGTTTTGTACGAAACCTCCAGCAAGGACGCAGAGAAAACCAGTGTGTCCTCGGAACTGGCACCAATACTATCAGCAGACGTGAAGGGTAACTGTCCATAACCTGTCTGGCCTCCAAGTCTAGTGACCAAAAAACCTTGCATGAACAGAATCATGTGCATTACAGAAAAGGAAAAGCATAATGCATTGTGTTAAGCACTTAACTGAACATGAATTTTATTAATCTTAACATTTCCCACTAGAGTGTGTGTGTGTGTGTGTGTGGGGGGGGGGGGGGGGGGGGGGGGGTACCTGTCTGTCCGACTCTCCCCCGGCCTCGTCGGCCTTACTGAGGTAGAAGCGCAGACGGTCGCCGTGCTTCTCGTTGAGCTTCTCCACGATGTTGAGGGTGCGTTTGCACAGCGCCTGGCCCATGGGGTCAAAGAACACCAGGATGAGGTCACACAGCTCGCCTGGGATGGGACAGAGACGAGCCTGTTATGTTCTGTTCAATTAGCCAGATAGAGAAATGCAGAAACATTAAATACTGTAGCCATCTTTACACACAGATGGTGTGTGTGTGTGTGTGTGTGTGTGTCATGATGAAACACAGAGATGAATAAGAAAACATGCTGTAAAGTCAACAGTACCTTCACAGAATTACACACCCTACACCACACACACAGCGCCATATTGTGGTGACCTACCCAGCCACATGATGGCCTGGTCCACATCGAAGGGGTACTTCATGTCCCCGTCTACCAGGCCAGGAGAGTCCACAAACGTCACCAGGCTGAAGCGCTTTTGCCTCGAAGTGCAGATCTCAGTACCCAGGTACTCAGACACACCTACAGGCAGAGAGAGAAAGAAAAATGAAAGTGATGAAAGAGTGAGTGTGTGGGAGGGGGAGAGACCTTTACTCAAATGGTATTTTCAAACATATCACTAAGTGCTGACTAATGTTTAGAATGGTTTGTCAGAAATACAATGGTGATGACAGCATGACTATCACATCATATACAGTGGCCAGAAAAAGTATGTGAACCCTATGGAATTACCTGGACTTATGCATACATTTTGATCAAATAAAATTTGATCTGATCTTCATCTAAGTCACAACAATAGACAAAGACAGTTTGCTTAAACTAATAACACGTGTTCATGTCTTTATTGAACACACCGTGTAAACATTCACAGTGCAGGGTGGGAAAAGTATGTGAACCCTTGGATTTAATAACTGGTTGACCCTCCTTTGGCAGCAATAACCTCAACCAAACGTTTTCTGTAATTGCGGATCAGACCTGATCAACGGTCAGAAGGAATTTTGGACCATTCCTCTTTACAAAACTGTTTCAGTTCAGCAATATTCTTGGGATGTCTGGTGTGAACCACTCACGCGGTCATGCCACAGCGTCTCAATCGGGTTGAGGTCAGGACTCTGATTGGGCCACTCCCGCTGTTTAGCGTTTTACGTATTGTAGACTTGTCAACAGAGATGATAGCATCTTCCAGAGATTTCTGTAGGTCTTTAGCTGACACTCTTGGATTCTTCTTCTTAACCTCATTGAGCATTCTATGCTGTGCTCTTGCAGTTATCTTTGCAGGACAGCCACTCCTAGGGAGAGGAGCAACAGTGCTGAACTTTCTCCATTTATAGACAATTTGTCTTACTGTGGACTGATGATCATCAAGGCTTTTAGAGATACTTTTGTAACCCTTTCCGGCTTTATGCAAGTCAACAATTCTTAATCTTCCGTCTTCTGAGATCTCTTTTGTTCGAGGCACGGTTCAACATCAGGCAATGCTGTATTCAATATAGACAAGAAAAATACAATTTGTGTGTTATTAGTTTAAGCAGACTGTTAGTCTGTTGTTGTGACTTAGATGAAGATCAAATCAAATTTTATGACCAATTAATGCAGAAATCCAGGGTTCACATACTTTTTCTTGCCACTGTATTACAGGGGGGGCAGGGGGGGTGTTTCCTGAGTCCTACTTTGACGCTGACGAATGAGGTTGAATCAACTCTGAAATCTCACCTTTGAGCTCGTGTAGAGGTTTGAAGTGTGGGTAAAGGTGCAGCGTGGCATTTCCCTAAAATACACCAAGAAACCAAGCCAAAGTTTACATTCTGCGAGAAAAACACATCCACCATCCACTGTGTGAGCACTTACTCAGTGAAAAGGTAAAACCCCTCAAAGTACCTCAACGAAAGTGCATGAATTGAGGAGCAAACTGAAGTTGTAGAGGAAATTCACTCTGAACTGTACCAGCTGTACTCACTGTGAGAGACTCTCTCTTGCGGCCACTTGTGACAAAGCTGAAGCCTTGCGTCTCAATGGCCACTCCTGTACGCTGGATGTGTTCCTCCACATACCTGAGACAGAAAGTTTACAGCAGACATTTTAACAAGCACTCTCTCTGGTATTCACGTTATACGAGGTGTATCTCCACACACACACACACACACACACACAATTACAATGACTTTGAAGCAAAGAGAAGCATAGGGGACAGTAGCATCAGTGTAGGGAAAAGTCCCAGTCTCTGATGGAACACTTTTCAAAGTGCATCCTTCTCTCCACTCTTCCTGTGGCTGTCAATGGTAACCTCGATCTGATTGAACATTACCAGTTGATGAAGGAGCTCTTGCCGGCAGAGTGGTTGCCCATCAACATGACCGTGATCTTTTTCCTGGGTGCCAGCAGAGTCACGCCAACAGACTGGGCCACTGCTACCAGCCCTAGAATGGAGACATGGAGGGATGTGATCAGGACACTTTGCTAACTTTAGCTTATCTAACATGGGCTAGCTAGCGGTGATATAAATACTAGCTTTAAAAACTTGCTCGTTGACGTGACGAGTTTCGTATAAAGCCGATTGATCAACTGTTAGTTTACTAGTATTAGCCACTAAGCTATAGCTAGCTAACTAATCTAGCTACCACAAACTATTGCTAACAACTCCTACTGGTAGTTACATTAAAGCGGCAATCCTTAACTGAAATATTAACAGTGTCCTCCCCACCACAGTTTCAGTCAAATACAACCACTTCAAATCCATAGACTACGCTATGGATGCAAGGGTTCTGATGGGGTTTGACTGTTGAACTAAGCTCAGGCATTTATACATTATATTCTTCATGAATCAATGGGTAGCTAAATACCATTCATCTATAAGCAACTAAGGTGTGTGTCCCCCCCCCAAAAAAATGACCAATGGGTAAAATCATTTGTTAATTCTGTATTTAATCCTCTAAAATCCAATGTTCCAAACCTAATTTCTTGATCATAATCCGTTCAGAAGTGTAGGGCAGCCGCCAAAGTGACTCCTCTTATCAACTGTGCACAAGAATGTCCTCTGTGTTGTCTTAGGAATTCAGTATTGTCTGTGTTGGTCTTGCCAACCCCCATTTTCATACCTCTGAGAAGCAAAGGTAACACCATCTAGCTCTGATACACTACATACACAAAAGAATGTGGACACCTCTTGGCAGTAGAATGACCTTACTGAAGAGCTCAGTGACTTTCAACATGGCATCCTATCCAACAAGTCAGTTAATCAAATTTCTGCCCTGCTAGAACTTCCCCGGTCAACTGTAAGTGCTGTTATTGTGAAGTGGAAACATCTAGGAGCAACAATGGCTCAGCCGCAAAGTGGTAGGCCACAGAAGCGACAGGACGGGCCGCAGAGTGCTGAAGTGCGTAGCGAGTAGAAATCGCCTGTCCTCGGTTGCAACACTCACTACAGAGTTCTAAACTACCTCTGGAAGCAACGTCAGCACAATAATTGTTAGTCGGGAGCATCATGAAATGGGTTTCCATGGCCGAGCAGCCGTACACAAGCCTAAGATCCCCATACGCAATGCCAAGAGTTGGCTGGAGTGGTGTAAAGTTCACCGTCATTGGAGCAGTGGAAAAGCTTTCTCTGGAGTGGTGAATAACGGTTCACCATCTGGCAGTCCGACAGACAAATCCGGGTTTGGCGGATGCCAGGAGAATGCTACCTGCCTGAATGCATAGTACCAACTGTAAAGTTTGGTGGAGGAATGTTCTGGGGCTGATTTTCATGGTTCAGGCCCCTTAGTTCCAGTGAAGGGAAATATTAAATCTTGAATAGGAAGGTCAACCGCAAGCCAGGCCTAATCGCCCAACATCAGTGCCCGACCTCACTAATGCTCGTGGCTGAATGGAAGCAAGCCCCTGCAACATTGTTCAATCATCTAGTGGAAAGCCTTACCAGAAGAGTGTAGGCTGTTATAGCGGCAAAAGGTGGGGACAAACTCCATATTAATGCCCATGATTAAAATAATGCCTTGTAATTCTTGTTAATTCCTTGTAACTTAAGCTTTAGGAATTGTACGTGAATCCATTCATTTTACAAAGTAATTAAATACACTTGTATTTAGAATTCTATTCTTCATTGCCCATTACTGTTACTCAAGTCTCCATGCATATTCCTATGTATACTATGGAGCCAGATAAAGATAATTTAATGGGATAATTGCTTAGTCTTATTACTTGTCGCATGCGAGGTATATAAACTCAGCAAAAATGTTTAAATCCTCTCACTGTCAACTGCGTTTATTTCAAGAAAACTTAACATGTGTAAATATTTGTATGAACATAAGATTAAACTACAGACAAAATGAACAAGTTCCACAGACATATAACTAACATAAATGGAATGATGTGTCCCTGAACAAAAGGGGGGGGGGCAAAATAAAAGGTAACAGTCAGTATCTGGTCTGGCCACCAGCTGCAGTACTGCAGTGAGTCTCCTCCTCATGGACTGCACCAGATTTGCCCGTTCTTGCTGTGAGAATGTTACCCTGCAAGTTCCCGGACATTTCTGGGGGGAGTGGCCCTAGCCCTCACCCTCCGATCCAACAGGTCCCAGACCTGCTCAATGGGATTGAGATCCGGGCTCTTCGCTGGCCATGGCAGAACACTGACATTCCTGTCTTGCAGGAAATCAGCCATACTGCTCATTCTGTGCGTGGTGACATTGTCATGCTGGAGGGTCATATCAGGATGAGCCTGCAGGAAGGGTACCACATGAGGGAGGAGGATGTCTACCCTGTAATGCTCAGCGTTGAGATTGCCTGCAATGACAACAAGCTCAATCCGATGATGCTGTGACACACCACCCCAGACCATGACGGACCCTCCACCTCGATCCAGCTCCAGAGTACAGGCCTCAGTGTAACGCTCATTCCTTCGACGATAAATGCTGGTGAGACAAAACCGCGACTCGTCAGTGAAGAGCACTTTTTGCCAGTCCTGTCTTGTCCAGCGACGGCGTGTTTGTGCCCATAGGCGACGTTGTTGCCAGTGATGTCTGGTGAGGACCTGCCTCTAACCTCTCTCAGCCTATTGCGGACAGCACTGATGGAGGGATTGTGGGTTCCTGGTGTAACTCAAGCAGTTGTTGTTGCCATCCTGTACCTGTCCCACAGGTGTGATGTTCAGATGTACCGATTCTGTGCAGGTGTTGTTACACATGGTCTGCCACTGTGAGGATGACCAGCTGTCCGTCCTGTCTCCCTGTAGTGCTGCCTTAGGCGTCTCACAGTACAGAGATTGCAATTTATTGCCCTGGCCACATCTGCTGTCCTCATGCCTCCTTGCAGCATGCCTAAGGCACATTCACACAGATGAGCAGGGACTCTGGGTATCTTTCTTTTGGTGTTTTTCAGTAGTCAGTAGAAAGGCCTCTTTAGTGTCCTAAGTTTTCACAACTGTGACCTTAATTGCCTACCATCTGTAAGCTGTTAGTGTCTTAACGACCGTTCCACAGGTGCATGTTCATTAATTGTTTATGGTTCATTGAACAAGCATTTCACCCTAATTCTGGCCATCCTGCAGAGATAACTCCAGTAACATTTGTAGTGGGCAGTAATATTTAATATTTGAATATGCAGTATATTATAAACTCAGCAAAAACAGTGTTTAAATCCTTTACAATGAAGATCTGTGAAGTGATTTGTTTTTTTACGAATTACCTTTGAAAGACAGGGTCCTGAAAAGGGGACGTTTCTTTTTTTTGCTGAGTTTATAATATACTGCATATTCATGCAGTATTTATTTATGCTGCAGTAGCTTGTGTGTCGGGGGGTTAGGGTCAGTTTGTTATATCTGGAGTACTTCTCCTGTTCTATTCGGTGTGTTCTGTGTGAATCTAAGTGTGCGTTCTCTAATTCTCTCTTTCTTTCTCTCTCTCGGAGGACCTGAGCCCTAGGACCATGCGCCAGGACTACCTGACATGATGACTCCTTGCTGTCCCCAGTCCACCTGGCCGTGCTGCTGCTCCAGTTTCAACTGTTCTGCCTTATTATTATTCGACCATGCTGGTCATTTATGAACATTTGAACATCTTGGCCATGTTCTGTTATAATCTCCACCCGGCACAGCCAGAAGAGGACTGGCCACCCCACATAGCCTGGTTCCTCTCTAGGTTTCTTCCTAGGTTTTGGCCTTTCTAGGGAGTTTTTCCTAGCCACTGTGCTTCTACACCTGCATTGCTTGCTGTTTGGGGTTTTAGGCTGGGTTTCTGTACAGCACTTTGAGATATCAGCTGATGTACGAACGGCTATACAAATACATTTAATTTGATTTGAAGGGGAGGTTGCGGTCACTGCGGTTGCCACATTGAGACATTGCTATGGAGTTAAGTTTTTCAGCCCTCAGGAGACCCCTAACGGTCTGGTGCCCCAAGCAGTTGCCTGCCAGGCCTGTTTACAAGCTGCAAGTCTGGTTCTGTGGATCTGAATGTACAACGTGCCTGTAGTCTGCAGCACAATAAGCATGTTTTGGAAATTATAGGAAAATGACAGGCATATCGTAATTCCACGTGCGTATTGAACCATAGGGGGCGTACCGAACCATTTGACAACATACTGTGTACCATTGCATCCCTTGTATGCATGGATAATAAACAGAGTAGCAGCAGAGTAAAAATTTGGGTGGGAAATAGTCCAGGTAGCCATTTGATTAGCTGTTCAGGAATCTGAGGACCCATGCCAAATCTTTTCAGTCTCCCGAGGGAAAATAGGCATTGTTGTGCCCTCTTCACAACTGTCTTGGTGTGTTTGGACCATGATAGTTTGTTGGTGATGTGGACACCAAGGAACTTGAAGCTCAACCTGCTCCACTACAGCCCCGTCGATGAGAATGGGGGCGTGCTCGATCCTCCTTTTCCTGTAGTCCACAATCATCTCCTTTGTCTTGATCAAGTTGAAGGAGAGGTTATCCTGGCACCACATGGCCAGGTCTCTGACCTCCTCCCTATAGGCTGTCTCATCGTTGTCGGTGACCACTGTTGTGTCGTCAGCAAACTTAATGATTGTGTTGGAGTCATGCTTGGCAATGCAGTCATGGGTGAACAGGGAGTACAGGAGGGGGGCCGGTATAGTGATTTCTTACAAACTTCCGGGTTAGAGTCCCGCTCCTTGAAACAGCAGCTCTACCATGGCTTCTGGTTGGGGTATGTACGTACGGTCACTGTGGGGACGACATCGTTGATGCACTTATTGATGAAATCATTGAATGATGTGGTGTACTCCTCAATGCCAACTGAAGAATCCCAGAACATATTCCAGTCTGCGCTTGAAATGCAGTCTTGTAGCTAAGCATCTTCGTCATCTGACCACTTCCTTATTGAGTCACTGTTACTTCCTGTTTTTGTTTGTAAGCAGGAGGATAGAGTTATGGTCAGATTTGCCAAATGGAGGGAGAACTTTGTACAGGTCTCTGTGTGTGGATTAAAGGTGGTGTAGAGTTTTTTCCCCCTCTGGTTGCACATTTAACATGCTGGTAGAAATGAGGTAAAACAAATGTAAGTTTCCCTGCATTAAAGTCCCTGGCCACTATGAGCGCACGTTTTGGTTCATGTCAATGCAGCTATACAGAGCCCTCCACATAGTAAACCAATTTGAGAGGTGCACAGCGATGTGGTACGGAGCTCAATTTGGAATGCAATTACGTCACACCATCCACACCGCTTTCTTATCAAGCATAAATTGTCTCTTATCTATAGGATATAGTGTATTTGTCATTTTAGAGAACTATCGCTTTAACAAAATGTGTGATGAACATGAATTAATATATTTGATGTGATTTAATTAATCTATTAAACGCATGTACTTTTAACATTCTGTGCCAGATAGAACCTTATGGCTGAACCCAGATTAAAAACAATGAACACAATAACATATTTGGGGGCCAGGGCTAAGCCAGGGTTTGGCTTTGGGGAAACCCTGCCCTAAGCCACCGGTTATGTTACTTATGCCTGGAGCCAGCCCTGCTCAGAACTATGCTTTGTGAAGATGGACCCTTAATAGTCCCAACGTCTGATTTGTAAAATGCATTTTATAACAAACATTTCAACACTATAGAGCTGACAAGGTACAAATCTGTCGTTCTGCCCCTGAGCAAGGCAGTTAGCCCACTGTTCCCCGGGCGCCGAAGACGTGGATGTCGATTAAGGCAGCCCCCGCACCTTTGATTCAGATGGGTTGGGTTAAATGGGTGACCCATTTCAGTTGAAGGCATTCAGTTGTACAACTATGAATCCCTCTTCCCTTTCAACGTAATGCTAGCTAGCTACTAGCTAACGCGTTAGTCAGAATCAATGAGTCATACCAAATATAGCTAGCTAAACATACAGGCTGAATGACATTCCGACAGCAAATGTCTGCTGAAATTGGTTGATATCTTCATTAAATCTTAATTTGGTGAGACATTAGCTAACTCACCACTGTCGGCATCGATGTACAATTGATGACAGTCTCGTAAAATGCGCTCATCGCAAGACACACTTCCAGACAACGAGTCGGCATTTGCCGCGATTCGGCTCTTGATTTTCCCAGACATTGCAAAACGTTAATCCAAACGTATCAATGAAAATAACAAATGTTGCTTTAAACTATAAAAGTATTAACTAGCTACTCATTAAATTCCAGATTGAGCTAAAAAAATGCCCCTCTTCTTACTCATTCTAAGTTTAAATCACCCCGGTCGGTTGTAAAGGAACGTAGGAGCCACGTAGCCAACTAGAATACGCAACGCCTTTCGGGTAGTGTAGTTCCTGGTTCTCCTTTTTCTTTGGTATCATGTCGTTTGCACATGCATCTACTGTGCAGTTGTGTGGTCAGTCATGTTACGTTTTGTAATACAAAATCAAATTAAAGAATTGCACCACCAACTAACCCTACACACATATACCAAAGTATATTTGTTTACATAACACTTGGCTTCATCACAAACAAAATAGACTGATATTGTTTAAAATGCCTTTATTTTTGATCACGGCATTTTTAATTGAAGCAAAAGCTAAACTCAGACGCGTTTCGGGATCATGGCCTTGGTCAAGGAGTAACAAAGAAACAATGAGAGCATGTCTTCTTTTGAGCAAACCAGGTTCCCATCAGCCCTGATTACAGAGTGGTTACACATTAGTCATTGGTGGACACCACATAGTAAACAGCAATAGGTAATATACATTCTAAATAGATATATCAAAACGCATATTAAGATTAGAAGCATTAGAGGTCTAAGTGGTTCTTGCCTTGAATATGGAAGGACACAAATTTATTTCTCACCATTTCTGTAGGGTCAATAGTTTGCTAAAACTACTTTGTGGTGTGTTTTTAGCCCTATTACCCTTTTCTATGTTTTGTGGTTCATAGTTGTTGCCATCTAGTGAGCTTTGTAGTATGGCTCTTCTCACTATATATGTTTTTGTCCTTCCATATTTAATTGTTAATTTTGTTGTTGCTGTTTTGCACACCAGTATCTCTACTTGCACATCATCATCTGCACATCTATCACTCCAGTGTTAATGCTAAATTGTAATTATTTCGCCTCTTATGTCCTATTTATTGCCTTACCTCCCTAACCTTATTACATTTGCACACACTGTACATAGACTTTTCTATTGTGTTATTGACTGTACATTTGTTTATCCCGCGTGTAACTCTGTTGTTGTTTGTGTCGCACTGCTTTGCTTTATCTTGGCCAGGTCACAGTTGTAAATGAGAACTTGTTCTCAACTCGCCTACCTGGTTAAATAATGGTGAAATAAAAAGGCCGTAACTACTTAGACCTTTCTACTGCTTCTAACCTCAATATGCATTTTGATAGTGTATATATATTTAGAATGTATATTACCTATTGCTTTTCACTGTTTACTATGTGGTTACTCTGTAACCACTCCCTCTAATCAGGGCTGATGGGAACATGATTTGTTCAAAAGAAGACATGCTCTCATTGTTTCGTTACTCCCTGACCAAGGCCATGATGCCAAAACATAGTGATAATGCTGCAGGGCCTTGCTCCGGCCAATCCTCTTGAACGTGAGGACAGTTTCCTTGGTTACCAGTGAGCATGCCTCTCCTTGGCGACCACCTCCAAGAACTGGGAGTGGCTTGCATAGAGGGATAGGACGGAGTCAAGGTCGATCCAGTGGACTTGCCCGGCATCATCGCCCGCTTGCAATGGGAGCTCGCTCACACTGTTACCTAGGTAACCAGAGCAAAAATCTAAATTTCAGAGAACTGCAATGTGTGTACAAATAAAGAGCAGAATGGGGAAAAATGTACAGGATAAGGAAACATGTTGCATGCTATCCTGCTGTGAGAATAGCCAAATCCTCATGGTTTTCATTGAATTTAGTCAACATTTTTCCTGCATAGATAAGACTGCCTTAACTTGTTGTTGATCAGGGTCTATAATATCATAAGACTAATCATTGATTTACCTGTATCATCATGGAAGTTGACAGCAACCGTTTCCATCCAAGAGTTGTCATTATTTCTTGGGTCATCTACATAGCCCTTATAAACCTGAGAAGTAGATGAAGGACAGAGAGAGAGAGAAAGAAAACAAGTGTTTTATGTCAACTACACAAACAAATACAAAATGAAAATAAATATATGAGGATAAATTCTTTCTAGCCTGCTGACCTCCAGACCCGGCGAGTTGAACAGCTGAGTGATGCGCTCGTGGATCCGCTCTCTGTCCTGGGGGGAAGCTGCCAGGGAGTTCAGAGCCTCCTCTGAGAACTCACGCTGCAGGGTGAGGGACACCAGCTCCCCCGGGTCTACCATACCCTACACACAAACACATGTCATCGTCCATAAGAATACAGTGAGGTGTAGAGCCATGGTTGACGCCCTATGCTCCCGAGAAGGCCAAGATGATACAGAGGTTCAGAGCAGGTGAGGAAGAGGAGGGAGGACTAGGTGAGCAAGAGGAGGGAGTAGCAGGTGAGAGAGGAGGAAATATATATATATTTTTGTATTATTATGAATAATAATTTTTTACCTTTACTTCACTAGGCAAGTCGGTTAATAACAAATTCTTATTTACAATGACGGCTAACCAAAAGGCCTCCTGCGGGGAAGGGCTGGGATTAAAATTTAAAACTACAGGACAAAACACACATCAGGACAAGAGAGACACCACAACATAAAGATAGACCTAAGACAACAACATACCATGGCAGCAAACATGACAACAACATGGTAGCAACACAACATGGCAGCAGCACAAAATATAGTACAAACATTATGGCACAGACAACAGCACAAAGGGCAAGAAAGTGGAGACAACAATACATCACGTGAAGCAGCCACAACTGTCAGTAAGTGTGTCCATGATTGAGTCTTTGAATGAAGAGATGGAGATAAAACTGTCCAGTTTCAGTGTTTGTTGCAGCTCGTTCCAGTCGCTAGCTGCAGCGAACTGAAAAGACGAGTGACCCAGGGATGTGTGTGCTTTGGGGACCTATAACAGAATGTGACTGGCAGAACGGGTGTTGTATGTGGAGGGTTAGACAGATGAGGGAGGAAGGAAGGAGTTTAAAGAATCCCACTGACCCCTGGGATGGCCCATTCCCCACAGTCTCTCCTCTTGATGGACACAAACTGCAAAACTGGCAGTTTGGACACTGGGTGCGACACTTGCTGTCCAGCTGAGTCTCTCTTCCACCTGTAGGGCGGTGACACATACAGTAGCGACAGGTTAAACTACAGTACGGAAATCTACCCCTAACTCCATAGGCCAGGGGTATTCAACTCTTACCCTACGAGGTCCAAAGTCTTGTTTTTTTTGTTCTACCTGATAATTAATTACACATCCGCTGTCCCTGGTCTAAATCATTAATTGCACACACATGATTAGAGGGGAACAATTTAAAAAATGCAGTGGCACGGGCTTCGAGGTCCAGAGTTGAGTTTGAGGGTTATAGGCTTTTCTGAGAGAGATGTACAGTTGAAGTCGGAAGTTTACATACACTTAGGTTGGAGTCATTAAAACTCATTTTTCAACCACTCCACAAATTTCTTGTTAACAAACTATAGTTTTGGCAAGTCGGTTAGGACAGGTAATTTTTCCAACAATTGTTTACAGACAGATTATTAACTTACAATTCACTGTATCACAATTCAAGTTGGTCAGAAGTTACATACACTATGTTGACTGTGCCTTTAAACAACTTGGAAAATTCCAGAAGATGATGTCATGGCTTTAGAAGCCTCTGATAGGCTAATTGACATCTTTTGAGTGAATTGGAGGTGTACCTGTGGATGAATTTCAAGGCCTATCTTCAAACACAGTGCCTCTTTGCTTGACATCATGGGAAAATCAAAAGGAATCAGCAAAGACCTAAGAAAAAAAATTGTAGACCTCCACAAGTCTGGTTCATCCTTGGGAGCAATTTCCAAACGCCTGAAGGTACCACATTCATCTGTAAAAACAATAGTACGCAAGTATAAACACCATGGGACCACGCAGCCATCACACCGCTCAGGAAGGAGATGCGTTCTGTCTCTTAGAGATGAATGTACTTTGGTGTGAAAAGTGCAAATCAATCCCAGAACAACAGCAAAGGACCTTGTGAAGTTTCTGGAGGAAACAGGTACAAAAGTATCTATATCCACAGTAAAACAAGTCCTATATTGACATAACCTGAAAGGCCGCTCAGCAAGGAAGAGGCCGCTCAGCAAGGAAGAAGCCACTGCTCCGAAACCGCCATAAAAAAGGCAGACTACGTTTTGCAACTGCACATGGGGACAAAGGTCGTACACTTTGGAAAAATGTAATCTGGTCTGATGAAACAAAAATAGAACTGTTTGGCCATAATGACCATTGTTATGTTTGGAGGAAAAAGGGAGAGGCTTGCAAGCCGAAGAACACCATCCCAACCGTGAAGCACGGGGGTGGCAGCATCATGTTGTGGGGGTGCTTTGATGCAGGAGGGACTGGTGCACTTCACAAAATAGATGACATCATGAGGGAGGAAAATTATGTGGATATGTTGAAGCAACATCTCAAGACATCAGTCAGGAAGTTAAAGCTTGGTTGCAAATGGGTCTTCCAAATGGACAATGACCCCAAGCATACTTCCAAAGTTGTGGCAAAATGGCTTAAGGACAACAAAGTCAAGGTATTGGAGTGGCCATCACAAAGCCCTGACCTCAATCCCATAGAAAATTTGAGGGCAGCAGTGACAAAGTGTGTGTGAGCAAGGAGGCCTACAAACCTGACTCAGTTACACCAGCTCTGTCAGGAGGAATGGGCCAAAATTCACACAACTTTGTGGAAGGCTACCCAAAACGTTTGACCCAAGTTAAACCATTTAAAGGCAATGCTACCAAATACTAATTGATTGTATGTAAACTTCTGACCCACTGGGAATGTGATGAAAGAAATACAAGCTGAAATGAATTCTCTCTACCATTATTCTGACATTTCACATTCTTAAAATAAAGTGGTGATCCTAACTGACCTAAAATATTGAATTTTTACTAGGGTTAAATGTCAGGAATGGTGAAAAACAGAGTTTAAATGTATTTGGCTATGGTGTATGTAAACTTCCGATTTCAACTGTATATCTTTCCCTAGGGGGTAGGGGTGGCCAATATTGGGCACAGGAGTTGGTTTGACTTTAAAGAGAGTTTGTGGGAAGGTTAGGTTAAGTAATCTGAAAAGTAGATGCATAGCTTAAGAGATGATGGAATAAAGTGGGAAAGTTACCTGGTAACAATGGGATCTGCTGCGTGATTGGGTCCCCATCGTCCCAGCAAACCTCTCCCAGTCAAACCAGTGCGGCCGCGAGGATTTCTACAGGAGGACAAGAGTTAGCTTATGTATGATGAATTGCTACACATTCAATTATTTAAAATTGATATGAGGTCATATACATGTACAACTCTGTAGCAAAACCCTGCTTAGTAACATGCTGCAGAATGCTAGCTTATCATTGGCTAGTAAATGCTTGAATAGGGTCACACATTTGCCACAGTTGCTTCTGACAGCTCATGTCAAGTAGGCATTATGTTGGAGATTGTAAAGATACACTCAGCAAGATGACATCAGCTTCAACAGAATTCAAATCTGCTAAGAATGATTTTCTTGGAGATTTCCACAATTTGAGACAACAAATGGCATCCGTGGCATATTTGAATGCAGTTGATGTTGTCTGTAAGTAGGAAGTTGTGTATTATGGTGTAATCTTGCTGAGGATCACCATTGTAGAACTGTGTTGGATGAAGGCTCACAGTGGCATGCCTTGCTCCACTCTGTAGTCTCCCTCGTGACTCCGCCTGTCCACATTGCCATCCAGAGCGTTAAACCGTGGGGAGAAAGACCTGTGAAATAATACAAAATTGTAAAAATACTTAATAATCATCAATAATGAACTAATCAGTTATGTCAGTAAAACAGATCATTTGAAACCCTCTCTCTCTCACTCACCTGATGTCCTGATCGGCCCATACAGGCTTGATGAGCACAGATGGGGCAGTGTAGCCCACTGGTCTGTACTGGGGCCAATCAGTATTCCAGTCAACTTTGTCATCAGGCACTGGGAACCGCTGTGTCTCTGAGCCGGGGTACTTTGGGCATCTGGCCTTGTTGTGAGGGGCCGAGCAGGGCATGGTGAAGACACTGGGCGGTAGCACACACAGACTACAGCCACTGGGACTGAGGCTTTTACTAACTCTGGCAATAAACTGGTCAGGAGAGAATGAGGTGAGAGGCCTGGGGAGGGAGAGAGAGATTTAACATCTAAAAGTACAATTTTAAGTAATCTTAGCATTCTATGACGATAGTAACATAAAACAGGGAGTAGCTACAAGGCAGAGAAAAAGGCAGAAGGTGAAAAGAACAGATAACTCCCTAATGATACGAATAGATTGATCATAGGTCTCCAAAATTACTCCAGTAAGATTCCATACCTGATTCCTGAGGTGCAGAGGCAAAATGGAAATCCTAACAGGCTAAGTGCTATTCGAATCGGCCCAACCCAGTTCCGTCCCACTCGTATCATAACCAGTCAGTCAACACAGTACAGGCCTGTATACACATTAATAATGCTGCAGTAACCAGGAAATACAGAAAGCCCGCTGCTATGCTTTTTTTTTAAGGAGCGCACTGAATCGTATAGGAATATTTCAGTGTTGTTGCGGACGACGCAATCATAAATAATTTTGAAGCTGCCTTTGCTCATATGATTCGATGTTTAATTCAGTTTCAACACACTGTACCACAGATACACCACAGTCTTTCGTTTCCAATGTGACAAATGAGTCACAGTGGGCAGAACAAACAAGGGGGCGGGGGGCAGAGCCAAGCACAAGCTAGCGAGTTCCTATTGTCGCGTTCTAGCAGGCATTTGCATATTTCTGCTTAGGGAACTCCTACTCTGTGAAGTGCGCGTGTGAAATCAAACGTTTTATCGATGAGAAAATTAGCACAACGTCTGCCAAAATCCATCTCGTTCCATCTTCTCCCACTGCCGGACACTTGGCTTCCTATCATCACCATATGTGGTAGTGGGTGGATACCCGGATGCTTCACACCTAAAGGTCTGGTGAAATATCTTGCTCATTGTTCTATATGTGACTGTACTGTCTTTAGTTTCAACCCGTGTTTCTGCTTCCGCATGTCGTCATAACGTGATCGGCCAGTCTGCACTTTGATCACAAATAAAACAATAAGCCAGATGTTTCACCGGATGTATGAATCTGAAGCATCCGGTTAGCATTTCCACTTGGTGGCGTTCACACGAGAGGGATCAGAGAGGAAGAGAGGCCCAACTCTGCGGAAAATCTGTCTCCCTCCAGCAGGTGGCGTTTTTCATTGTTTCGCACACCAAGCAAAGAGGTTTAGTATGGAGGTCAATGAGTGTCGAATTTGGTCCCCAAATAGTGTATGTCTTATTTGCTACATGAGGTTTATCTGATCAAATAGAAGTTTCGTAATGTTTAAGTTGTTACAAGTGTACTAATATAAGTAGGACATGTGACATCCTGGCAAATTTGAGGGGAAAAAAACACTTTATTTAGAGTTGTCTCAAGATGACTATGCATATTCATGGCATGAAGCTAGTAACATAGAAGCTCTCTCCATTGAATACAGGCAGTTCACGTCAACAACCCTCATCGAATATTTTTAATAGGATTGCAATAATGAGACATATCCACCAATCCAATGAAAGGATAGCTAGACAGCCCACTGCCTTGTTGTTAGGGCGGAGAGACATGTATCTTGTCAGTTTATCCATAATCTTCGGTGGGATACAGATTTGAGGAAAGAGAAGGAACACGAGACGGATTTGAGGAAAAAAAAGGAACACGAGACGGACGGAGGAGGTTCGATGACATGAAAGCAAGAATGGCGCTGTTAAGATCAGAGATTTGTCTCCTGAGTTTACACCTTCGTTCAATGTGTAGATACCTACATCTCCTGTTTTCAAACGAAGTAATATGACTTATAGTGTTTGTGACGCTCGCCGTTTGGTGAGACGTTGACCCGGTGGCAATTATATTTGCTATTCTGTGAGGGCCTATGTTTCGAACCCGCTTTGGGGCTTTAGGTGCTAAGGATTCGGACATGTTGCAGCAGAGTGTAGAAGGGAGATCCCACAATGTGAGAAATGTGCAGGAGGGCATAGTCAGAGGGAGTGTACAGTTGGGATAGAGAAAGCACAGTGTGTCAACTGTGGGGGTGCCCATGCAGCTGGGAATCTGAAGTGAGAGAGAGACAGGTTGAGATTGCCAGAGTCCGATTGGGGAAGAACGTTTCCTAAGCTGAGGCAGTGAAGAGAGTAGAGGATAGCCCAAGGGTGAGGGAGTCGACTGGGAGGCCCACAGTGATTAGGTCCTGAAGAGAGAGAGAGAGAGAGAGAGAGAGAGAGAGAAACAGAGAGGATGAATTATAGTAAGGTTGAATTCCTTGCTTTTATAGCCTTTGTGATCAACTGCACTGCACTGATGGAGCGGAAATCACAGAAGATAGATGTGTTAGTTGCAGCAGCAGAGAAATATTATGGTGTGAGACATTTTAGTGCAGAAGATCTACAGGAAATTTTGAGAGAAGGGGTTCCATCCTCCCAGGCCGACTGCCTGGTGTAGGATCGTTTAGGGCCAAAGTAGTGGGATGGGGTGGTGGGTTTTTGGGGAAAGCATATAGGTGCAGGGTAAGATGGTGTGGCAATTAAGTTTTCCCATTACCCTTTGCCCTGTATTTATTTCGTATTTTTTGTCACAATGTGGAATGCACATTCTGAACTGAAAAAGGTTGGCAATATGCCAAAAAGCATCTAGTCTTTCGCAGATATTCACAAGAAGAAGAATGCATTTCCACTCACCACCGAATATGGTGATGAGAGGATGCCCGGTGGCCGGCAGTGGGAGAAGATGGAGTGAGATGGATTTTGTCCGACATTCTGCTAATTTTCTCATCAATAAAACATTTGATCTCAATACAGTTTTTTGTTCCCAAAACTATAATCTGTTACAAACAGAGTGGACTACGTTTTGTAGATTTTACCCTTTGCAAAAGTAAAAAAAATAAAATAAATGGTGTTCTGTAGGAGTGCAAGGGTGAATTGAGTTATTGCACATGCATACTTCAAAGAGTAGGAGTTCCTTAACGGAAATATGCAAACACATGCTAGAACGCGCCAATAGGATATTGCTAGTTCGTGCTTGGCTCTGCTCACCTCTTTGCTTGTTCTGCCCACTATGATTAATTTGCTCCCATTTGAAACAACCCAGTGGAAGCGACGGTTAATATTATACCTCAGTTTTCTATCTTTGGCTAGTTATAAAAATCTTTTTTTTGATCCCAAATCATTGCCTGCTTAGTCCCCTACCCTCCCTCCCGGTCATGACTAGAAGGGATCCAGCTTTTGTCAAATGAACGTCAAAAGTTTTTTGTTGTTGTTGCATTTTAGCTAACCCTAACCCTTTTCCTAACCTTAACATAAGTCTCCTAACCTGCTATGTTAATTCTCCTAACCTGCTGCATAAGTTATCCTAACCTGCTACAAAATGTCAAATCTGATGTTAATTTGACAAAAGCTTCTAGCCATGACCCATCCTCCCAAGCACTTGTGACAGACATTCCTACCTAAGCAATAGGTTGCTTACAAAATTCCCTCTAGTTTTTTTCAGCACTGAGCAAATTTCAGGTCTACTGCTGAAATTTTGTAAATTATATTACAAAATTTGAGGTAGGCTATATGATCACACTGATAGTAGATCTGTTGTTGTATTACTCATGATTTTTTAAATATCTTTTTTTATTGAACCTTTATTTAACTAGGCAAGTCAGTTAAGAACAAATTATTATTTACAATGACGGCCTACCAAAGGGCAAAAGGCCTCCTGCGGGTACGGGGCCCTGGGATTAAAAATAAATATAATATAAATATAGGACAAAACACACATCACAAGAAGAAAGACAACACAACTCTACATAAAGAGAAATCTAAGACAACAGCACAGCATGGTAGCAACACAACGTAACAACAACATGGTAGCAACACAACATTGTAGCAGCACAAAAATGGCACTGACAGAGATGGTCGCCTCGCTTCAGGTCCTTAGAAAACAATGCAGTTTTTTGTTTTTTTAATGTATTATTTCTTACATTGTTAGCCCAGAAAATCTCAAGTGTTATTTCATGCAGCCGGAAAGAACTTTTGGATATAAAAGCGATGTCAACTTACCATAATTACGACCAGGAATACGTCTTTCCCGAAGCGGATCCTTTGTTCGGACCTCCACCCTGGACATGCGATCTTATCCCAGAGGCCGACCCATAACAATGCGGTCGTCGTAGGAGAGGCAGACGGAGTGGTCGTCGTAGGAGAGGCAGACGGAGCGGTCGTCGTAGGAGAGGCAGACGGAGCGGTCGTCGTAGGAGAGGCAGACGGAGTGGTCGTCGTAGGAGAGGCAGACGGAGTGGTCGTCGTAGGAGAGGCAGATGGAGTGGTCGTCGTAGGAGAGGCAGACGGAGTGGTCGTCGCAGGAGAGGCAGACGGAGTGGTCGTCGTAGGAGAGGCAGACGGAGTGGTCGTTGTAGGAGAGGCAGACGGAGTGGTCGTCGCAGGAGAGGCAGACGGAGAGGCCTACTGGTCAGATTCAGAAGGCGAGCACACCATCCACCGCTTCCGAGCATATTACTAGCCAATGTCCAATCTCTAGATAACAAGGTGGATGAAATTAGGGCACAAGTTGCATTCCAAAGAGACATCAGAGATTGTAACATTCTCTGTTTCATGGAAACATGGCTCACTCTTGATATGTTGTCAGAGTCGGTACAGCCACCCGGTTTCTTCATGCATCGCGCCGACAGAAACACACATCTCTCTGGTAAGAAGAAGGGCGGGGGTGTATACCTTATGCTTAACGACTCATGGTATAATCACAACAACATACAGGAACTACAGTCCTTTTGTTCACCTGACCTAGAATTCCTTACAGTCAAATGCCGACCGCATTATCTTCCAAGAGAATTCTCTTCAATTATAGTCACAGCCATATATATCCCCCCCCCCACCCCCCCCCCCCCCCCCCCAAGCAGTTCCCTAGTCAGCCCTGAAAGAACTTCACTGGACTCTATGTAAACTGGAAACCATACATCCTGAGGCTGCATTTATTGTAGCTGGGGATTTTAACAAAGCTAACCTAAGAACAATAATTCCTCAATTCTATCAGCATATCGAATGCGCGACACGAGCTGTTAGTATTCTGGATCATTGCTACTCTAACTTCCGCGATGCATACAAAGCCCACCCCCGCCCTGCCTTCGGCAAGTCTGACCATGACTCCCTTTTGTTGCTCCCAGCCTATAGACAGAAACTAAAACAGGAAACACCCGTGCTCAGGTCAATACAACGCTGGTCTGACCAATCGGATTCCACGCTTCAAGATTGCTTCGATCACGTGGACTGGGACATGTTCCGGATAGCCTCAGACAACAACAATGATGTAAACGCTGATTCGGTGAGCTAGTTTATTAGCAAGTGCATCGGAGATGTCTTACCCTCTGTGACTATTAAAACCTTCCCTATCCAGAAACCATGGATTGATGGCAGCATTCGCGCAAAACCCGAAGGAGCGAAACACCGCTTTTAATTATGGCAAGGCGACATGGCAAGGAAACATGACCAAATACAAACAGTGCAGATATTTCCTCCGCAAGGCAATCAAACAAGCAAAGAGTCCGTATAGAGACAAAGTAGAGTCACTGTTCAACGGCTCAAACACAAGACGTATGTGGCAGGGTCTACAGTTAATCACGGATTACAAAAGAAAACCAGCCCCGTCACGGACATTGACTTCTTGCTCCCAGACAAATTAAACAACTTCTTTGCTCGATTTGAGGACAATACAGTGCCACTGACACGGCCCACTATCAAAGCCTGTGGGCTCTCCTTCTCCATGGCCAACGTCAGTCAAACATTTAAACGTGTTAACCCTCGCAAAGCTGCCGGCCCAGATGGCATCTCTAGCCGCGTCCTCAGAGCATGCGCAGACCAGCAGGCTGGTATGTTTACGGACATATTCAACCAATCCCTATCCCAGTCTGTTGTCCCCACATGCTTCAAGATGGCCACCATTGTGCCTGTTCCCAAGAAAGCTAAGGTGATTGAACTAAATGACTATCACCCCATTGCACTCACTTCTGTCGTCATGAAGTTATTTTAGAGACTAGTCAAGGATCATATCACCTCCACCCTACCGGATACCCTAGACCCACTCCAATTTGCTTACCGCCCCAATAGGTCCACTGACGATGCAATCGCCACCACACTGCACACTGCCCTATCCCATCTGGACAAGTGGAATACCTATGTAAGAATGTTGTTCATTGACTACAGCTCAGCATTTAACACCATAGTACCTTCCACTCGTCATTAAGCTCGAGACCCTGGATCTTGACCCCGCACTGTGCAACTGGGTCCTGGACTTTCTGACGGACCGCCCCCAGGTGGTGAAGGTAGGAAACAACATCTCCACCCCGCTGATCCTCAACACAGGGGCCCCACAAGGGTGCGTTCTCAGCTCTCTCCTGTACTCCCTCTTCACCCATGACTGCGTGGCCATGCATGCTTCCAACTCCATCATCAAGTTTGCAGATGACACTACAGTGGTAGGCCTGATTACCAACAATGGCGAGACTTCAGGAAACAGCAGAGGGAGAACCCCCTCATCCACATCGACGGAACAGTGGTGGAGAAGGTGGAAAGTTTGAAGTTCCTCTGCATACACATCACAGACATACTGAAATGGTACACCCACACAGCAGCGCCTCTTCAACCTCAGGAGGCTGAAGAAATTTGGCTTGTCATCTAAAACACTCGTAAACTTTTACAGATGCACAATCGAGAGCATCCTGTCGAACTGTATCACAGTTAAGTTCATGTATATATCATTTGATATACAGAAGAATATACTTAACTGTCTTATGATTTATATTAACTTGTTTGATATTGTAAATTGAATTGTTCTTTAACCATTAGTTGTGCTAGCCCTCATTTATATACAATAAGTACGGCAATTTCACTGCCCTCAACCGCAGGGCTCTCCAGAGGTTAGTGCGGTCTGCACAACGCATCACCGGGGGCAAACTACCTGCCCTCCAGGACACCTACAGCACACGATGTAACAGGAAGGTCAAAAGAGCATCAAGGACAACAACCACCCGAGCTGGTGCCTGTTCACCTCACTATCATCCAGAAGGTCGAGGTCAGTACAGGTGTATCAAAGCTGGGACCGAGAGACTGAAAAACAGCTTCTATCTCAAGGCCATCAGACTGTTAAACAGCCATCACTAACATAGAGAGGGTACTGCCAACATACAGACTCAAATCTCTGGCCACTTAAATAAATGGACTTGGAGCATGGAGCATTGGTGTCACGCCCTGGCCTTAGTATTCTGTGTTTTCGTTATTATTTTGGTTAGGCCAGGGTGTGACATGGGGATTTATGTGGTTTGTTTTGTCTGGGGTTGTTTGTAGAGTATGGGATTGTGGTTAGAGTAGTGCTCTAGGTAAGTCTATGGTTGCCTAGAGTGGTTCTCAATCAGAGGCAGGAGTTTATCGTTGTCTCTGATTGGGAACCATATTTAGGCAGCCATATTCTTTAGGTCTCTTGTGGGTGATTGTTCCTGTCTTTGTGGCACCAGATAGGACTGTTTCGGTTTTTTCACGGTTCTTGTTTTGTAGATTGTTGTATTTTCATCTTTATTAAAGATGTACAAAACTAACCACGCTGCATTTTGGTCCGCCTCTATTTCACCAGAAGAAAACCGTTGCAATGTGATGGCCGAATGGTAAAGAACGTCTAGCTGCTTGAGAGCACCCTTACCTGCCAATCTATAAATGATGTCTCCGTAATCTAGCATGGTAGGATGGTCATCTGAATCAGGGTTAGTTTGGCAGCTGGGGTGAAAGAGGAGTGATTACGATAGAGGAAACCGAGTCTAGATTTAACTTTAGCCTGCAGCTTGGATATGTGCTGAGAGAATGACAGTGTACTGTCTAGCCATACTCGCAAATACTTGTATGAGGTGACTACCTCAAGGTCTAAACCCTCAGAAGTAGTATTAACACCTGTGGGAAGAGGGACATTCTTCTTACCAAATCACATGACCTTTGTTTTGGAGGTGTTCAGAACACGGTTAAGGGTATAGAAAGCTTGTTGGACAATAAGAAAGCTTTGTTGTAGAGCATTTAACACAAAATCCGGGGAGGGTCCAGCTGAGTAAAAGACTGTATCATCTGCATATAAATGGGTGAGAGAGCTTCCTACTGCCTGAGCTATGTTGTCGATGTAAATTGAGAAGAGCGTGGGGCCTAGGATCGAGCATCTGGGATAGTCGCATTAGAAGGGGTGGTAGATTAGGAAATGTTGGATGGGCAAGGAGGCATGGCTGAGTCAAATAGGAATTGTGATTTAATGAAGTGGTGATTAAATAGTTCAGCCATGTGCTTCTTGTCAGTAACAACCACATCCTCAACATTAAGGGACATGGGCAGCTGTCAGGAGGGTTTATTCTACAGGTCTTTAACCATTTTCTGGAACTTCTTGCGGTTAGACCCACAGAGAGAGAATTGCTCCTTAAAGTTACTAACTTTGGCCTTCCAGATAGCCTGAGTGGACTTATTTCTCATTTGCCTGAACGATAGCCAGTTTAGGTCACCTAGTAGGACAAATTCAGACTTAGTGTAAGGGGCCAGGGGAGAGCTTAGGCCAGGTAGGATACAAGCCGGTGCTGATGGAGGACAATAGCACCCAGCAACAGTCAGCAAAGAGCTATTTGAAAGTTTAATGCTTAAAACCAGGAAGTGAAATGGTTTGGGGACAGACTTGGTGGAGACAACCGAGCACTGAAAGTGATCCTTGGTAAAGATTGACACTCCCCCACCTTTGGAAGATATGTCTTGCCCGAAAAAGGTGAAGCACAGCTGAGTGAGCATACATTTAAATAATTTGCTTTTTATTTTATTGGGCTGATGATGATGCCTGCATCTTATGTTCAGTCTCAGCGGAGGGAGAGAGCAGCAGACTGTGCTCTCACTACCAAAAAGGGACACCATCTTCCAGATGGCAAAACTCGAGTTGCACCCCATTATTTCTGTCTCATGTTGTTACTCCTATGAACAGAGAAAGTGAAATATTCCTCGATATTAAAAAAGGATCCAAGTCGCTCCTATAGATACACTTCCCTACTAATGTATTACTTCTGCAGGACTTGTTATAGCGCTGAGTGAAAATGGGAAGAACTCGCATTATATGAAATGGTTTCAAAATGGTAACAGTTCGCATAAGCCGGCGCGCAGGGCAGCTGAATCGGGTGCATCTACCACCAACAGCCCAAGACAACAACAACAAAAGGAGCACAAGGCTTTTTTCCCCTCCTTAATATCGAAATTGTCTCATCGCTGCAACTCCCCGACGGGCTGAGGAGAGGTGAAGGTGGAGTCATTATAGTTAAGTTTTTTACAGAAATGTTTGGCGATCGACTAGGAATGCCTTGGAGATTGACCAGTCGGTCACCGGTTAAGGACCACTGCTCTAGACAGTTGAGTGAAATTAAATCTCTTGCTTCTCTCCGTGGGCTAATATTTCTGCGTGGCAGTCCCGTGCGAGCTGCGCCGCATTCTCTGAATCTATCAAATAGCGCACCTCTAACTTTCTACAGTACTAAGGCAATTGGTAAAATCAATCACACTACGAAATGCTACCAAATAAACCACAATTCATTCATAATACTGTGAATATATAGTTTCACAAACATATTGTTGCATTTCTGTTCTGGTTTGTGCAAGATTGTTAAGAATAATATAAAACCAGTCTGCACTGGTAAGAAGAAGAGGAAAGAAGAGGAGAAACACGCAAAAGATAAAAGGTATGCAGCTATGTCATCTCTTTATGAGTATAATATTATGCATGTAATGAAATAGGCTAGTATAACACTTATGTCTGTTAGCCTATGTTGCTATGTTGCTTGCTATGCTATAGGGCGGCAATATAGTTTTCTGTCCAACGAGTTTACATAACATTGGAGATAATTACACACAGTTGCATCATGATAATGTGTGTAGCCTGCAGCAAAAACAATTACAACCTAACTAGCACATTATTGATTTGGTTAATTTTCATTGAGGTGACATCATAAAGGTTTTCTGTGATTGTATTGACTAGGTCCTGAGCTCATTAAGAGGAATTTATTTAACTTAAAATACGTCTATATTATGCTGATATTTTGTATCTTTTGTGATATATTGAGTCTTTTGGGGTGTCTTATGTCTAGAATTAGCCAAGAAGGTTAAATGGTTCATTTGGTTCCTATTCTGTAAGTTTGATAAATTGTGCAAAATGACATGTATATTTAATTGTGCAACAAATGTATTTAGGTAGTCAGACTCATATACTGTATTTCAATGGAAATTCAGGGGCACTTCTGAAATATTTTGGAGCACCCTCTGGCACTGGCCAGGATGAGGAGCCATTACCTCAGCCACACAGGCCTCTTCAGAAATTATCTCAGAGCCTCAGGATGAGGAGCCATCCACTTCCTCAGTCACACAGGTGTCTTCACAAATGTCGCCTGAGCATGAGGATGAAGACCCATTTGCTTCCACTTCTCCCCAGCAAGATTCTTCAGGTGTGTTTGTGCTCACGTGCACGTGTGTGTGTGGGTACACGCACATGTGTTTGTGTGCATCCCGGCAAAGTTTTAAGTTTCCATATTGTAGGTAACAATGAGGATTTTATTATTACTGGGTATGTATAATGTACTTTTTACTCCAGACATTTAACCTGACACCCAAAAGTACTCCTTACATTTTGAATGCTTAGCAGGACAAGAAAATGGTCCAATTCACACTCTTATCAAGACAACACATGTTCATCCCTTCTGCCTCTGATCTGACGGACTCACTAAACACAAATGCATCTGTTGTAAATGATGTCTGAGTGTTGGAGTGTGCCCCTGGCTATGCATACATTTTAAAAACAAGAAAAAGGTGCCATCTGCTTTGCTTAAAAGAAGGAATTAAAAATTATTAATACTTCTACTTTTGATACTTAAGTATATTTTAGAAATCACATTTACTTTTGATGCTTAAGTATATTTAGAACTGTATACTTTTAGACAAGTAGTATTTTATTGGGTGATTTTTACAAATTTCTATTAAGGTATCTATACTTTTCCTCAAGTATGACAATTGGGTACTTTTTCCACCACTGCTGGGTTGAACCATCCCATCTCTAGCACTGAAATGTAGTGCCTTAGACTGCTGTGCCACACTCGATGAATGCAATAATTGGAAGTCGCTCTGGATAAGAGTGTCTGCTAAATTACTCAAATGTAAATTGTGTGGTAAAAATAAATTAAACATGTCCTGGGTGTGGGGAAAATAAAGTTTGTTATCACAATCAACATCACATTGGATCACTTTTATTTGGGTTCAGTTTTAATTTTTCTATTCAGCCTGCCATCCAGATGGTGGCAGTATCGCGTCACAGTTGGGATGTCAAACGCTTCTGAAAGTCCAAAGCAAAGAAGACTACGAAGAAGAACTAGAAACGAATCCATTTACACACTCTGGAGGGGGGCCCTGAACGACTCGTCTTCATCCGTCAACGAAACGAACCAAGGAAATATTTTTTAACCTTTCTATCAACCTGAAGTCAATTTTTGAGTTGCGCTAGGCCCCCTCCCAAATATTGACTGAAAATAGTAGATTTATAGATTGAATCATGGCGGATTCGAGCAACAGTGCTGCGGCGGCTGGAGCCACAGGCTCGAATACTGGTGCCGCCGGGGCTGTTGCGCCCGAGGGAGCGACTGGAGCTGCGGGGATAAAGCCCGTGTTGGAGGTGGTAAAGGGGCAGAACTTTGACGTTGGCCCCCGCTATGTCAACCTTTCGTACATCGGGGAAGGGGCCTATGGAATGGTTTGGTAAGAGAAAATACACGATGTTCGCCGTAAAAACGTTGACTTCAGTATAAAAAACAATCCAACTAAGCTTCGTCTGAAGGCGTTGGCGAGCTCACTGCCTCCTCATCGCCTATTAATTGACATAATAACAACCATCTGGCTGTAAACGCACAATTCTGCGCATACCCTTGTGTATTCAATTGCACTTAACGTTACCACTGGTAGTGATAAACTATTTCTACCTTACTTAACTGGCTAGTTAGCAACAGATCGCCAGCGTTTGGCTCACTTTGCTAGCTACATTAGTTAGGTTAGTAGGTAATTCGCTACTGGCTAGCTACGCATTGTGGTTTTAGTATGTCCTGATGCCCACCTAGTGTATCCCAGTAATGTTCACAATAGCATAAAATGAAAAATCTAGTTTATACGTCATTTTGTAGCAAACAGCGCTAGCTATCTAGCTAGTTTGCAAACTAACTAGCTATATTATAACCGCAGCTCAGGCTAACTTGCTAGCTAACAACGTTATCTTACAATTAGCCACCTAACTAGCTAAGTCGCTAATAGGCGTGGTTATTATGAGGCTGCCAAATTCTTTTTCAATACAGGAAGTGGGAGGAAGTGATTGCGCAGGTCTTTGTAATCTTGATACAGTATAAACAGTTGTTCGTTCACACCGCGTGAGTCGTTTTTTGATGGGCCAACTGTTACTAGCTAGTTAGTTACCGGTAGCTAACTAAATAGTTCGTTGGTTAGTTAATCACTGACGATACCACTTGTTTTCTTGTAGAAAATGTCTCGCGAGGTTTTCTGGGCAATGTTGCACCGTGCACCGTGCACAAGGTGCGCGTGAGAATTGTTTACGCAAGATCAAAGATTGCGTTTTGCTCGATTGCAGATGTTTTCATTGATCCTTTTATGGTAAAGGAAATCACACTTCACAGCTCCAGCTATATGCAGTATCAACAGTTTATTTACCACCTACCAGAGGTAGATAAACTGATACTGCATGTCATGTCAGCTAAGCAAGTTTTGCCTTGCATGTCATGGCAAGCACTTCTTGCCTTATCCAAGTTATGGTCTATAGACGGAATATTTATTTTAACTTGTACATTTCCTTGACCGTTATATTTGCTAAGTTGTTAAATATAGCCAAACTTCAATATTTCAATATGAGCCCCTCTTCTGCAATGGTTCCTCTTAGTTAGTTGTCTCATTGTGCTCATGCTCAGTTGTCACTATTATCAAGAACTGCCGTGTCATGCAATGTGCTGGGCTTATTGTGTTGATTGTAACTGGAGCCCTCTCTTGCCCATCACTCTCTACCCCCCCCCCCCCATCATATCTCTCCTCCACCCCACCCAGCTCGGCCCATGACGGCATGACGGATTCTCGCGTGGCCATTAAGAAGATCAGTCCGTTTGAGCACCAGACGTACTGTCAGCGCACCCTGAGGGAGATCAAGATCCTGCTGCGGTTCCGCCATGAGAACATCATCGGCATCAACGACATCCTGAGGGCCCGCCGCATCGAGTGCATGAGAGACGTGTATTCTTTCACCCAGAAAGGGAAGGGAAAGGGGGGATACCTAGTCAGTTGTACATCTGAATGCATTCAACTGAAATGCGTCTTCTGCATTTAACCCAACCCATCTGAATCAGAGGCAAATGGTGAAACTGGCTGGCTCACTGTGCGTGATCTCTGCACATTATTAGTGGTGTGGTCGGCTAAATACAACAGAATAGACCTAATTAAAATAATAGTGATCTAGGAAACCGAAATATGCTGGGTAGAGCATGCCCAGATCTCAACAGTACCCTGATCAAAATTGGACTGGGAGAGAAGGCCAACGCTCATTTATAAAAAAATTTTTTACATCCTTTCCACTCACTGCAAAATTATGCAAGCATATGGCTCCACTCAGCTCATGCTCTGGTGTGGTATTAAAAATATATTCTGCTTGTCTCTAGTCATGTAAAATGACTTGCATGAAATGGGTTTATCAAAGGCATTTTTTTCTCAGACTCGCAAATACCATCATAGATTTATGCAATGCATTTATTATAAAGTGGGTATTTTCACCCCTGCCCTTGTCCTGCGGTGGTCTGCGAACCCACAACCAGCAGCACTGCGCATCAAAATTGCTATGTTGCTATGTAATGCTTACAAAACAAAAAACGATTTCAAAAACGGCATATCTACGGCTCTGGTCTGTCTTAGGAGTGAGGGTAAACGTTATGCATATCCTCTGCTATCCACTTTGTTTAATTATTATTTTGTGTATAGGGGAGGGCCACTTTTTGTAAGTGTTCAGGGGGGGTCGGGTGCAAATATATTTTACTGAAGGGGGGGGGGGGCATCCATTTTAATTTCAGAGGTCTGATTTTCTCCAAGTATCCCTCATTATAAATAACGTACAGTCCCTAAATGTTTTGCATGAGTGCAGTATTTCCTTGTTCCTAGGTTGATACAACGTTATAATTCCATGCCATGGAAAATAAACAAATTCATTGGACCTGCGCCGAAGTAAATGTTAGCAATGGGGGATGGGATACGCGATATTACAATGGGTGTGTGAAGGCCTTTATGCTTTCTAAAACTAAAAAGAAATTCACACTTAATACATGGAATTGGTTACGGTCATGTTCAAATGGATATGTGGTTGGCCCGTAGTGCCCGTAACTGTCATATGCCTCCTCGTCCTTTTTTGTCCCTTTGATTGGCACCCCCTGCTGGTTCCCAGCTGTATAGTGCTGAACCTCATGGAGACAGACCTTTACAAGCTTAGATCTAACAGAATTACATGGGTTAGGATCATGATTTGGTCCCTCTGTTTGTTAGGCTCCTTAGCCTCTTGTTTCCCAGCTACATAGTGCAGGACCTGATGGAGACAGACTTGTACAAGCTCCTGAAGACTCAGATGTTGAGCAACGACCATACCTGCTACTTCCTGTACCAGATCCTGAGAGGCCTGAAGTACATCCACTCTGCCAATGTGCTGCACCGTGACCTCAAGCCCTCTAACCTGCTCATCAACACCACCTGTGACCTCAAGGTAATATTAACCAGAATACTACTACTAACGCTATATCTATAATACTGCTAACCCCAACACAATAACTCCAGTACTACTTACTCCAACAGTGACCTCAAGGCACAGTTAGCTACCCCCTATCCGTCAATCTAAGATCAGGGTCAATATTTATAAAGGGTTTCAGAGTACAAGTGCTGTTCTATGGTCAGTTTTGCCTTGTCAATTAATGGACAGGGGGCACCTGATCCTAGATCAGCACTTTTTCTCTGAGACACTTATGAATACGCCCATGGTTACACTAGCTATCACCCAATCATAACCACAAGGGAGTGGGGAAATCTAACCGTGGACCAATGGGTAGGATCCATTGTGTGAAGATAATGATCTACTCAATAACCAGAAGAGGGCTTAGTGGGGATTTGCTGGTGTGAACAGGGCCGTATTTATTCAACTGATTCTATTGCAGAACGTTTCTTAAGTGAAGGCATTTTGTATGTTTCTGCATGCTTCTCTGTATTTTAACGACCCTCCTCTGTCAGATCTGTGACTTTGGGCTGGCACGGATAGCTGATCCAGAGCATGACCACACAGGCTTCCTGACAGAGTACGTGGCTACGCGCTGGTACAGGGCCCCCGAGATCATGCTCAACTCCAAGGTGTGTGTGGACTGTGCATTGATTCCATGTCTGTGGACCATGTTTTCTCTGTCAGGCCTACTCCTAGTTCTTTGATAGTACAAACACATGAATTCACATTCACACTATCTCTGTGTGTGTTGTTCAGGGCTACTCCAAGTCCATTGATATCTGGTCAGTGGGCTGCATCCTGGCTGAGATGCTGTCCAACAGGCCCATCTTCCCTGGGAAGCATTACCTGGACCAGCTCAACCACATACTGGGTGAGAGAGACATGTTGTGACCCAAATGGCAGCCTAATCCCTAGCTAGTGCACTTCTTTTGACCAGAGCCTTATGGGTTGCTGTATGCTCTTTTCCGAAATACCTTTTGGAAATATCCTTGACTTCTGTCTGTGAGAAGGGTGGACTTACCTGAACTGGTTATAAACACTGAACAAAAATATCAACTCCACATGCAACAATTTCAAAGATTCTGAGTTAACTTTCATATATTGAAATCAGTCATTTGAAATACACTCATTAGGCCCTAATCTATGGATTTCACATGACTGGGAATACAGATATGCATCTGTTGATACCTTACAAAAAAGTTAGGGGCATGGATCAGAAAACCAGTCAGTATCTGGTGTGATCACTGTTTGACTCATGCAGTGTGACATCTCCTTTGCATAAAGTTGATAAGGCTGTTGATTGTGGCCTGTGGAATATTGTCCCACTGCTCTTCAATGGCTGTGCGAAGTTGCTGGATATTGGCAGGAACTGGAACACGCTGTGAGTATCCCTAACATGCTCAGTGGGTGACATGTCTGGTGAGTGTGCAGGCCATGGAAGAGCTGGGATATTTTCAGCTTGTGTTCGTTGTGTGTAGCTTATGCCTGCCCATACCATAACCCCACCGCCTCCATGGAGCACTCTGTTGACATCCGCAAACCGCTGGCACACACGACTCCATAGACTCTGTGTCTGTCGTCAGCCCGGTACAGTTGAAAACGGGATTCATCGGTGAAGAGCACACTTCTCCAGTGTGCCAGGAGCCATCAAAGTCAAAGTCAGGTCAAGACCCTAGTGATGACGCTTGATGACCTTCCCTGAGAAGGTTTCTGACAGTTTGTGCAGAAATTCTTTGGTTGTGCAAACCCATAGTTTCATCGGGTGGTTGGTTTCAGACAATCCTGCAGGTGAGGAAGTCGAATTTGAATATCCTGGGCTGGCATGGTTCCACATGGTCTGCGGTTGTGAGGCCGGTTGGACGTACTGTCAAATTCTCTAAAACGACACGGTAGAGAAATTAACATTAAATTCTCCAGCAACAGCTCTAATGCACATTCCTGCAGTCAGCATGCCAATTGCACGTTCCCTCAACATGAGACATCTGTGGCATTGTGTTGTGTGACCAAACGTCACATCTTTAGTTTCCATTTTCAAAGCATTTCAACTGTTTGCTACATTGTGTCCTACTGAACAGGACCCAGGTGTAAAGTGTGTGATTGGTTGTGCAGGCATCCTTGGCTCTCCCACTCCGGATGACCTGAACTGCATCATCAACATGAAGGCCAGGAACTACCTGCAGTCTCTGCCTGAGAAACCCAAGATCCCTTGGAACAAGCTGTTCCCCAAGGCGGACAGCAAGGGTAGAACACACACACATTATTACATTACATTATAGTAATTTATCTTACCCAGAGTGACTTAGTGCATTCATCTTAGGGTCACTAGGTAAGACTGTCATAGTAAGTAAAACTGTTCCTCAATAATGCAACAATCAGCAAAGTCAGTGTAATGTTTAGTGCAAGAAAGGCAAGTAAAACAGCATTGTAAAAAAAGAAATTCACACATGCATTTACACACACATTCACATGTTAACACACACACATTGCAGACATTCAGATTTCAAATACATTTGCAAGCATTACCATGCATACACACCCTCACACTTTCCCTTTTCCCAGCTTCACTAGCGGTCCCTGTTCTCCAACTCAGGTGTGAGCTTTGGTTCACCAAGTAGACTTCAACCTAGTTAAAATGGTCATATTAGGTGTCTCCTTCCCTTTCATGTGGGATTGTGGTATTTATGGGTAATCCATTGATTTTGGAAAGAACTATCTGTTTAAAGGTCATGAACAGTAAAAATCATGCTTTTCATGAGTTGCTTTGTGTGTCACAAAATTAGCTTGAGATTATTTTACTGTGACACTGCTCACTGCATCCACGTTGATTGACGTAAGTGTTTCAAAGACCTGTCAGTCAAGGTGAATTCATGAATGTAAGCTCCCCACTCACTCAGCCTGTCTTTTCAAACTTCCTGGTAGTTAGCCATGAGAGGGGGAAGTTGAATTTTTCTCAAATGTTGAGTATTTCTATCCAAAACAAATATAGGTGTTATTTTAGTAACTCAAAGGGCCTTTACATGGGAATCAGAATGACTGTTCGAGACATTTTAACAACACCCCGTCTCTCCCTCTCCTCCCTCCAGCTCTGGACCTGCTGGGCCGCATGTTGACCTTTAACCCTATCAAGCGCATCACGGTAGAGGAGGCCCTGGCTCATCCCTATCTGGAGCAGTACTACGACCCCACTGATGAGGTATGACTGCAGCAGCCCGCCCTCACATACTCTGGTGCCCTGTCCAGAAACTATCTTAAGTCCCTTTTCACATGAAATTCTTTACCCTGGTTCGGTTTCCTGAAGCATTTGAGACTACAACAAAATATGTTTTTTGCTTTCACAACACCTAAAAAATAGACCACATTTTACATGACTGGGCACAGTGTGCAGTTTTACTAGGCTTACTGATAGGCGTGTGACAGTTCACAAAACCCACACTAGCACGGTACTTCTCATATCCCACTCTGGGCTAATGTGATGGACTGTCACTGCTAGGGAACTCTCTAACCCTGGCAGTCCGTCCATATAGTATGTAGGAAGTGCATTGGATAATTCATTGACAACTTCGACTTCAGCTTGCTTATATAGAGTGGGTATTACTTGTTTGCTGAAATGGGTGCGAGAGGGTGAAGTTTATAATGTGGCGCAAGCATGTTCAAAAGGTGCTGAAAACACCCTATTCTTCTCAACCACTGAGAATGGACTCATATCCGTGGCTGTAAACATACCTGTCGCTCTTGTCATGTCTTTGGCCCGGTCAGAATCAGCTACGAAGGGCTGTTTGAATGCAGAGGGGAGACCAAGGTGTTTATTTAATTAATTTTCTTATTTTTTCGTTTCCGTATTGCTCCAGTGGTAGGAATACTGGGGTGATATCGGTCTGTCAAAATCAAATCAAATTTTATTGGTGTCATACACATTTAGCAGATGTTATTGCAGGTGTTAAATGCTTGTGTTTCTAGCTCCAACAGTGCAGTAATATCTAACAGTTTACAACGATACACACGTCTAAAAGTAAAATTATGGAATTTAGAAATATTAGGACGAGCAATGTCGGAGTCCAGAGTGTATATGTATGTGATGGTATGTATTGACGTTATGGGCAGTGTGGGTAGAATATTTAGTATATTTGTAGAATACATAGGATAAACGTGTGTGTGTGTGTGTTACAGCAATAAGTAGGATGGCATTACCTAGAATACAGTATATACATATGAAATGAGTAAAACAGTATCCAAACATTATTAAAGTGACCAGTGATTCCATGTCTGTACACGGTGCAGCAGCCTCCAAGGTGCAGGGTTGAGTAACCATGGTAGCCGGCTAGTTACAGTGGCTTAGTACAAGGCGTGGATCCAGTCCGACAGGATGCTCTCAATGCTGCATCTGTAAAAGTTTTGTTAAGGTCTTAGGGGCCAAGCCAAATTTCTTCAGCCTCCTGATGTTGAGCGCCGTCTTCACCACACTGTTTGAGGTGTTGGCAGCTGCATAGGCTATTGTATTTGAGCAGTGGCAACATACTCAGTCCATTGCTGTTATAATTGACTGGGAAGCCAACATTTTCCCCAACTGGAGATTTTAAACGATGTAGAATCCTCCTGGTTTTATCGACCCCACCACTCGCCATTATACAAAATTAGGTCCCAGCTGCGCATCACAAAAAGGACAGTTTGAAATGCACCAGTTGAGATTTTATTTTTGATTACAATGTTCACATAGGATCTAGTTGTTTCAACGGAATAGCTTGAAATGTTTTTGTTTTTTTTCAGCTCAGATTTACTGGAGACATACAACGTAACGTAGGCATAGCCTATAGGCCTAGTGTTTATTTTCTTTAATTTATTTATTCGTGTTCTCAGTGCGGACCGAACCAAGGTCCCTGTACTGAACGGTTCGGTACGAATATGTGTACCGTTACACCGGTAGCTACTGATATTCCCTAGGGTTGTTAGTTTGACACAGAAGAAGACGCATCAGTTGTCACACAATTAGATTTTCAGGAGGTAGAAAGTCCAAACAAATGTGAATCGCCAAGTCTTAACGTTTGAAACGATTTTCTGACCAGTGCATGCTGCATTTTTGGATCAGTTTGGGGTCCGTGGACCGATGCAGTTGTATCTTAAACATTTGAATCGGGGACTGATGCGTATCGGTGTGCGGATCAGGGTGCCAAACGCTCCAGGATCATATGTGAAAGGTGTTAGGAGTTGTTGTATACTGTTATTACACTGAACAAAAAATATAAATGCAACAATTTCAATGACTTCAACGAGTTACAGTTCGTATAAGGAAATCAGCCAAATGATTAATGTATTAGGCCCTGATCTATGGATTTCACATGACTGGGCAGGACATAGGCCCGCCCACTGGGGAACCAGTCCCAGCCAATCAAAATGATTTTTTCTCCCCGCAATAGTGCGTTATTACAGACAGAAATACTCCTCAGTTTCATCAGCTGTCCGGGTGGCTGCTCTGACAATCCTGCAGGGGTTCTGGGCCGGTGTGGTCTGCAGTTGAGGCCAGTTGGACGTACTGCCAAATTCTCTAAAACTGCAGAGGTGTCTTATGGTAGAGAAATGAACATTAAATTCTCTGTCAACAGCTCTGGCGGACATTCCTGCAGTCAGCATGCCAATTGCATGCTCCCTCAACTTGAGACATCTGTGGCATTGTGTGACACAACTGCACATTTTATAGGGGCCTTTTATTGTCCCCAGCACAAGGTGCTCCTGTGTAATGATCATGCTGTGTAATCAGCTTCTTAATATGCCACACCTGTCAGGTGGGTGGTTTATCTCGGCAAAGGAGAAATGCTCACTAATAGGGATGTCAACATTTGAAAGAAATAAGCTTTTTGTGAGTATGAAAAATTCTGAGATCTTTCATTTCAGGTCATAGTATTTTCATTGTGTTTGTTTGTGTGTGTAGCCTGTAGCAGAGGAGCCGTTCACCTTCACCATGGAGCTGGATGACCTGCCTAAGGAGAAGCTGAAGGAGCTCATCTTTGAGGAGACGTTCCGCTTCCAGGCCACCTACCAGGGCTCCTGAGATATAGAGGTACACACGCATACATACACTCACATCACTCCATAACGATTACTAGAGCTTTGAAAAAGATAGGTGGGCATTCTGCGACACTTTTAGATGTGATTTTTGTCTTGTCATTTTCATCTCCTGTTCATATCTGTTTCAGCTTTGAAGACGAGTGACAAAGCCACACGGAGACTCCAAACGACAAGATACAAAACAAAAAAAATACATATATACAGCATACAACAAAAAAAAAGGACCAGAAACATGTACATTTTAAAGTTTTTTTAAAATTTCTTTCGCGGGGAAGCTGTTTTTTTGGTGGAGGGGACTGTTGTCTACTTAAAGGAAAGTTTCACCCATTCTGAATGTTATTGTTTTTGTGCATCTCAGCAATGTTCTATTGATTCCTGAGGGGTTTTTTTCATGGTTTTTTTCATGTGTATCTGAGTTATTGCCATTCAAACAGGCAGAAATTTGGATGGTGTGTGGTAGCATTGCGATGAAGTCGCTCTCACTACACTGGAAGTTAATAGGAATTCGACTTTTAGATCGCAAAAACGTCTTATCATACATGTCATATTTCTCTCGAATGAGCCATTGATCATATTTTTTGCGATATTCCTACCTTGAGAAATATGTAATTAAACAGAGGGTCCCACCACATTTCTCCTATTTGTCTGCCTCTTTAGTCCATGGTGCATTTCATGGTGCTATTGCTTATGTCATACTAGGTTAAACATGGTGAGAGTGCCATTTTACAACTAACTATTTCACATGCTGATATTGACTCTGGCATTATTGTGTAGCTAGCTTGCCAGCCTATCCACAGAGAGAGCATTGTATTGTGGATTTTGTTGTCGATTTGAGCTGCAACAGATTTCCCACAAGATTTTCACATGTTGCTACCAACCTTATTATAACAAAATTTTAAAATGTGTTCACAAAAAATATTGTTCTCACATTTAGTGTTATTTAACACTGTAAATTGTAGAAATTAATGGTTTTGGGTGGATATTTCCTTTAAGTACTTCTGCGCTCATTTTAACCACCATCAAGGAGACTCTTCCCTCTTTCTCTTTTACTGCTTTCTGCACGGAGTGTACTGTTTAAAAAGCAAGAACTTAATCTGACCAACTACCACTCTCGTCCCTGTGAGCCCTTTCTCTTTTTTCCCTCTCAGTAAATCGGTGTTCTTTCCATCTCTTTCTCACTAGTCACAGTATGTGTTACTGTATTAACCTAAACTGTCTGTCTTGCTCCATGGAATTATTGTTTGAGAAAAAAAAAAGAGAAAGAAAAGATAGACTGGTGCAAGTTAGATGTGTACATATAAATGGTTTTGTTTGAGTGATCTCGTGGAGGTTTGGTTTGTACGCCGTTATTTGAATGTTTTATGAACAGTCAGGAGTCGTATTTGTATGTTTTGAAGTTTATATTTGAGAGAATTGTTTTGTTTTTTTGGAACATTGATTTCTAGACATTCTTTACTTGATAAACAAACATTCTATGTTTTAACGGCATGTTGGTGGTTTTATATATTTTTTTCTTTTGTTTAGAAATATGTATGTTGTTAATCTAAATGAACACGCATTCATTATTGAAGTGTACCAAAGTGGCAAAGGTAGAGTGGGATGGAGGAATGGAGAGATGAGGAATGGCTTGAATCGTCTTTGTACTGTAACCCACAGCTGGTTTATCTCCATCCTCACTTATTCAAAGAGGACGTCAGAGTTTTCAGATAGAAATACATGGCCTAGAACAGGCATGATTACCCCACATCTTAGAAATTCTGACGTGATTCCCTATTCTCTGTGCTAGTCTCTGACTCACTAACACCGATCAGCGACATGCCACAGACCCTCACCGGTCCTTAAATGGGAGGTTAAGGAAAAACGGCAATCTTTTTTTGAAGAGGGGTGCCTATAGTATGTTTCTCTTCTCCCAAAACAAATCTGCCACCATATTAGAAAATTCAAATTTCTCCTGTCTGCCAATTTGCCATTCCCCCCTCTCTCCTCCCTTCATGTGTCTAGTATTGTTTCGGGGAGGACAGTGATTTGTAAATACTCTATTTAGTTGTGGAGGGTGGCAGGCAGAATCAGCAGATATAGGACTGATATTTACTTTACGCTTGTGTTAAACTGATAATGGTTGCCACGGTTACGGTGTATATGTAATTAGTGGCTGATTTTTGCTCTTTGTTTCCTTCTAATGTGCAGTGTTTCATGGTGGGCTTCGCTCAGAGCTTAACGCATTGCTGTCACATTTTCCACTCACATCTAACAGTGGACCGCTTCATTTTACCGTAGCACATCCTTAGCCCCTCAGAAGCTATAAGCCTCTATTCATGGTCGAAGTGGCCCTACTTAAAGATCTGGGATCAGTTTAGCCTCCTAATCCTTATGTTTGGCCATTAGAGGAGGCGGAGAGTAAGTATGAGTCCAGGGCTGTGTTCAGGAAGTTTTTACGTCCTGGAACGTTCAATTGAACTGACACTGCTGTTGGGGAACGCTATCAGCATGGCTAATGCCCTTTAAAAACGCTGTCAGTTATGAGCAAACGTGCCTGTCCAGGAATATTTTTGGTAAACGTGTCAGTCAGTACAAACCGTTGCGCAACGTAGCAAATGTTAAAGCGAACTGAACGCACCTCTGATCGATCAGTGGATATGGGCAGTATCATCCATTCCACACACCCCAATTACCAGCCATGCTTTACTCAAAGGGCTTTCTCCCTCAGGTCCCACCCACCACCCTTTTATCTCGCTTCTGATTGGCCGAGACCTACCAAACCACATCCCAGGTTGGCTGCCATTTGCTTACTCATTTCTTTTACTCTTATTTCCTGCTATAAATTGTTTTTGTTTCCTCCCCCCTCCCTCAATGATTACTGTTCCATCCCCAATCATGGCTAGAAATGAAAGCAGATCTGATTTTAAAGTGGAGGAGCATTGCTTGAGTGACATCTGTCAGTTATGTTGGGGGAAGAGGTTTACTTGAGTCATTCGTGTTTCTCAATCAGCGCACCAGCACTTTGCCACGCTAACCAAACTTTTCCCCCTTCTGTTTTTTATTTTATTTTTTTCAGCTGTTTTAGTCTTAAGTCAAGACATCAGCCTACTCTTTTGCGCTTACTTCAATTTGTTCTCTTTCCTCCCTCTTTAATCTGCTTGCTTTTCTGGGCAGATTTTTCATGGAAGCTCACTGGAGCCGTCACACTTTTTGAGTGTGTGCGTGTCAAGTGTCTTAACACACATTTGCAGTGGACCACCCTGGTCCGTGCTGTTTCATTGTGTGTGTGTCTGTATAGTCTGTGGTTGACAGCAGACACTACTCCAATCGGCAGTATGTATGTGTTCCTCTGCGTCTGTGTGTTTATCTTTTTGAAACGCACTCCAGAGGCTTTCCCGTTATTTCTATCTGCATGTTTGGATACTTGTGACTGTCTGTGGTTCTCTGACCAAAAGCTGCTTAACTATCCCCCCCAAACCCTTTTTACCCCCCACACACACACACACACACACACACACACACCAGCGACAGACCCAACTGACCGCCAGTCTCAACGGAGAACAATGCGAATGAACCAACGGGACCATGTTTTGCAATACGCAATCATTCACTTTTTCACAGACACACGCATACACATATCCTTGCACACAAAACACACCACATATGCACACACGCACACAATACATGAAGAAAAAAATGCATAGTCAGGCCAGTTTCTAAATAATGTCCTTTTTAAATGGCTGTTCTTTATTATTGCTATCGTTGTTAGTGGTGGTCTTTTTTTTTCACATAAGGGAGTTGTATCTATTTTTTTGTTGGTATAATTTTTTTTATTTCTCTTTTTGTTTCTCTTATGGGTGTGCTATAACTGGCAGTGTTCACTCTTTATGGAACCTATTTTTTTCCCCCATTATTATTTTGAATGAAGATGATATGCCATATGAGTAGGTTGTCAGAGAGATGAGCTATTGAGGGTTATCGTCTATGTATATTCTATGGGTATTATGAATTAAACAATTAACAAAGAAACAAAATTATATACATATAATAAATAAAATTCCTGATACTGGTAAACTGTGTTTGTTGATTTTCTTGATGTCTTGTGGTCTGTCCTTCTTCGTGGTACTGAATGGCAGTGTGGACAGCGTTATAGAAACATCTTAGGATGATAGTGAATTTACCGGTAATATTAGCTGTTTAATGTGTCACAACATGCTTATAAGCGTCATCTCCCTCCAGTTCTCCTGTTCCCAGCCAAGTTGTATGTCCTGTTGGACAACAATTCCTACTCGTTTTCCTCCTTGGCATGTCTCTGCATGGGTTCAATGTTCTCCCACAGGGCTGAGCCTCTTTACTTCAAGGGTTTGGGAATAGGTAAAGCAAGACTTGAGTTTAATAGCTAATGCAGGATTGAGTGACCGACCTGCATTTTGATATACTGGTTGGTTGCAAAGGGCACCAGACTGACTTACATCTTTTTTTATAGCACCTGCTTCAACTGGACCTTGGATTGTGTGTGGCCATGTCAGTTGAGGAAGGAATGCTTTACTGGGGAGTGGAAAGATTCTTTCTCTGGCATACAGGCTATTCTGTTGCTTCTCTCTGATTTATCTAGTTCAGTCACTTGTTTGCTACCTTTCAGCATTTTCTATTGATGTAAACAACGCTGTGGTATACAGTATTCTGCTGAAGTTGCATGCCTGCTTGTGAAAGTGCATTTACATAGCTTTTGACATCTATTCTTTGTTAAGTACGCCGTCTGTGTGTGTGCGCCTGTGTCTGATAATGAGTTTACATACACATCCTTTGTTAAATAAAAGGTGCCTGACGGCATCGAAACCTGCCATGTAGCAATGCTTGCTCTCACACCCTTTACCAGCCTATACTGTTAGCTCTCATCTGTTGCTTGAGGTAGCACCCATTCTGTTATCATTACATTCAAATTCCCACCCATAAATGCATGTTATTTGAGGTTTGCTTTTAGTGCATTTTATAGCCGCACTTCATGCAGGATAGTTCCATCATTTACATGATCACACACATGGTGAAAGAGGGAGTTTGTGTAACAAAAGGCAGTAAAGCCTGAGAGAAGAACAATATAGGCCACAGGGAAGGGAAAGCGAGAGAGGGAGAGGTGAGATAGAGGCCAGCTCCTACTGACACTAGTATTTCATTAACTGATTTTACAGTTTTGTGTGGGTCCCAGTTACACGGTGAGAAGGAGCGAGCGGTAAATGAGGGAGAGTGCGAAGGAGGTTAGGTTGACTACAAAAAGAACCCATGGAGGGAAGGAGAGTAGTGTCAGGTGAGGTTATGAGTAATAGTTTTTCTAGGCATTCGAGGGAATCTAATGGGAGTGGGACCTTGTGAGACTTCCTTCAACTGCCTCCGTTGGCTGTACCAGTTTTTCAAGTCCTGTTTTTTTCCACGTCACAACATTCTGTTCTAGGCTGACAGGTGACCAATGGACTGGTGGAGAGGGAGAGAAACCGAATGATCAGAATAAGAGGCACAGTAAAAGCGGAGGACAGAAAGAGCGAAGAGATTTGTGTGAAAGAGACAGTCGAGTGAAGTTTAGAATATGAGCGGGTCAATTGAGTGTTTTTGGATGCACTCGAAGAGGTTTTGGAGTGGTTCCTTCATCGGTTGTTAGTTACCAGTGTTATGTGGCAGCTCGGTGGGGGATAGCTGAAAACTATTCAAATTATTTTATTACAACTTGCAGAACAAGGGGACTCAACTCTGGCAGGTTTTTTTTCCCATCAGCACTCCTGACACTTGTAGGCGTCCTATTAATTGTCCTATTAATTGATTGTTAAGTGTCTAGGAGGATCCAAGGACCTCTGCCTTTTGATACTGTGCCTAATTGCCTTCGGACACTTGAGGACTGTTTTTGGAGGAGAATTGATTATGGCCAGTTCCCTGTACTTTATCCTTCCGGCCCTAGGGGGCTACACCCTGACGTCGCTCTACCTGTTGAAGAACCCTCAGATCCTCCACAAGAAGAAACGGGCTGCCTTCCACTGCACCCACATCTCACACAGAGGAGGTAAGGAAGGAACAGTGGAAGGATGTAGTAGTCACCTTGCTTCTTCACCTTTCCTCTGTAACCGTTGATGTGAATGGGCTGGACTAGTGAAAGTTGAGTGTTTGGAGCATGTGGTGTAGCTGCAAGCAGGAGGGCTGAGTGACTTTATTGATATGACCCAGAGTCACACTGTATCTTGATAAATACGTTTTTCTGATTTGAGCTATCCACATTTCAAGTCCGTGGGGATCATGGAAAAGCAGGCTTATAGAGCGAGAGTCTTGGAGCTGGATAGGACACTGATATTCTCTGCTTTTCTTCTGATCTGTGTTGTCAGGAAGTGGCGAGAGGATAGAGAGCACCATGGAGGCCTTCACACAGTAAGTGACCAAGCCTAACCAAACCTGACTTCAGATCAGTTACAGTGCTTATCATAAGTATTTACCCCCCCCCATTTGATTTCTTCACATTGATTGTTTTACAAAGTAGTATTAAAATGGATTTAATGTTGTTTTTCAACGATATACACAAAATGCATTTATTTGTATTTTTTATTAAACGAGTCAATGCATGTTAAACACCTTTGACAGCAATTACAGATGTGATTCTTTTGGGGTAAGTCTCTAAGAGCTCTGCACACCTGGATTGTGAAATATTTGCCCATTATTATATTTCAAGCTCTGTCAATTTGGTTGTTGATCATTGCTAGACAGACAGCCATTTTCATGTCTCGCCATAGATTTTCAAGCAGATTTAAGTTAAAACCGTAAGTAGACCACTCAGGAACATTCACTCATTGGAAGCTGCTGAGGGGAGGACGGCTCATAATAATGGCTGGAATGGAGTGGTATCAACCACATGGAAACCACGTCTTTAATGTGTTTGATACCATTCAATTCGACATTATTATGAGCCGCCCCCCTCCCTCGGCAGCCTACACTGCGATTCACAATCATCTAGCTTATTGTTCGGCTGAAAGGTGAATTTGTGTTTGGTGAAAAGCAGACTGAACCAGGTTTCCATTCAATCAGTACTCTCGGTACAACACAACTGTATGTGAGTCACACTCACGACTTCGATTGAAGAACTAAAATCACGCCTGACAAGGCCTCTCTGAAACCCTTCAATTCTTCCGCTCTTCACATCGATGTCAGCAGGAATGATTCATGCCAAAAACAAACATCTTTGGGACATGAGGCTGACTTTTTGCCAACTAAACTGTCACTTTGTGGTAGCGGGTGCTCATCCGTTGTGTGCAAACCAGTTAGTTATTCTATGGATTGCTTGGCCTGGCTGTAGCAATGAGCAAGATGGCTAACACGACCAACACGATGAAGGCTAACAAACTGGGTCGGAACCATGCCCAAATTAATAAAAATAAATTCACGTTTGTTGTCTGGTATGTCTCAGCTCTGTACATTCTCTGGCTGCCATCGCTCAAATCAGTTTGTGTGTGGGCCTAAGGGACGGTTTCACTAACTGTGTCTTGCCCCCAGTTGGCACTGTTCTGCTAGTCCAAACCGCGGGTTCTCTTGACAATCGTGTAGCGTTCTTGAGGGGCCTTGGTGTTTCCGATAGTGACTTCCTCTCCCGGTTGCCTGTATGTGGTAGCTGCCTGCACCCAACCCGGCTCCTATGAGCTCTTGTCGCCGGTTACTGAAGGCTACTCAAAGAGAGGGCGGCCAGGATCGGTGGGTACCCCCCCCGCCGCCTGTGTCTGCCTTGGTCAAACACTGCTAGCCTCTCTTCCCAGAATCTTTTTTGATGAAGGGTCTGGTCCCACCCTGATGATCCGGTCCTAAGTAGACTTTCGAGACCGGGCTAGCTAAACATGCGCTGCATAGCGTGCTAGCCACATTGGCTAACTCGCCGCCGCGAGCTAGCTATTACTAGTTATTCCTGACGTCCCATGGTGGAGTTGCTTGGGTTGTTCTCTTGTTTGGTATGTGTAGAGTTAAGTCACTTGGCTATTCTAAACGGACCATGCTGCAGTCAAAGAGGCTAGCTAGCTTAGACTAAAAAACGTATTGCCTTATGTCAGCTAGGATGCATAACTTCTGGCGTGTGAAATGTAGTAGATTTCCCCAAGCACCTCCGGTGAGGAAACAGCCCCTGAGCACTTGGCTCAGGTAACACCCAGAACGATGGTCCTTGGCACGGGTGTGAGCGACCAGTGCGCCCCTCCACAAAAACATGACTTTGACAACAGTGCCCCAACGTTTGGTTTACAGTCCAGACGAGGTACTACCTCAGCCCTTGCAGGAGCCCACTTTGCCCTTTAAGTGGTTGTTGGTAGCAGAGTCAGGGGTATTAGCAGGGTTGGACACAACCATGCTATTATCCCACATCAAGTCTCGTGGGCTGTCAAAAGTGGAAATTGAAAAATAGATGGCATTCAGATTGCATTTCTGGCGTGCATACGTAGTGTCACCCTGGATCATGCCAATTGGGATGTCGGGGTACAAGCTACAATTGGTTGTGGCTTCCCCACACTTCTGCAGCATCTTCACTTCGACTGTTCCCGAGTCCTCAGCGCCGGTTTTGAGCGAGGAAATATCCTCCTGTCTCCAGAAGCAGGTCATCTGATTGGTTCCTATCTTGAAGATATAGTATTACCTTGTTCCGAAAAGGGACGGGACTGTACATCCCATTCGAGACCTACGTGCCCTCAGCAAGCACCTCAGTCTATACAGTCTATATTCTGAATGTTCACTAGCCACCGGCTATTACAGCAGATTGGCTGGTATTACACACATTCATGCTACTGTCCCATATTCAGTCTCTAGGATTCATAAGAAACCAGAAAAGAGCCATCTGACTCCATCTCAGCGCATTCCGTTTCTGGGTCACGAGCTAGACTCACTTGCGGATCACACTTTTATATCCCATGGTGGGTGTCTGGGTTCCAGCTCTGCTTAGCCAAATGTTGGCTTCTGTAATGGAAGTCGTTCCCCTTCGGCTACTGTTGATGCGGCCCTTCCAGTGCTAAGTGCTAGCCACTCACCTTGATGCATCTCACAGCCTAAGCTGTTGCTTCGGGTGTCCCTGTTAGGCCAATGGGTTCAGGCCCAGTGGTGGGACCCTCTGCTATTGTCAGGGGGCTCCCATGGGCTGAGTTGTATCCCGCAAGGTGTTCAAGACAGACGCATCCCCCGAAGGGTGGGGTGCGCTATACGAAGGCAACTCGATTCGAAGGGTATGGACAGTGGTGCAGAGTGCACATATTTCCCCACTATCCTCATTTTGGGTGCATATCTTTTATTCAGGTGGGACCCTATTTCTCAGCAGTGGAGGCTACACATCTGGGTAGTCTCCCAGATAAGGGCAAATGTTTGTCAGGGCCGACGTAGATCTTTATGCATCTCAAGAAAATGTGCATTGTCGACTGTTTTTCTCAACGAGGGACCCGAGCTCTCCATTGGAAACAGACACACTGGCACCCCAGTGGCCTTGGACCCTCCTTTACACATTTCCCCCAGTGGAGCTGATTCAGCCCACATTGGCGATTTTGCGCCTGGGGAGGCTTGTCGATGATTCTTGTGGCTCCCCGTTGACCCAAGCAACATTGGTTTGTGGAGATTAATTGCCTGTTGGGTGTGGTCCTGTGGCAACGTAAAGAACGTTTGGGATATTTGTGCTGCGGCATCACCACACACTTTAAATGAAGTTTTATTTCTTGGATGTCACTGCTCCCAGTTTTGCCCACAGCGTGCTTACAGCTCGGAGAGTAGAGGGTCATTAGGCAGCACGCAGTGTGTGCAATACCCAGACCACTGGGCGGTCTGCCATGGGACATTTCATTTGGTATCCATTGAGCCCGGCTTGGGTTTGGATTCTAGTTCCCCATACTTGTGTAGTACGGAGAGTACTGACTGAAAGGGAACTTAACGTTATAACTAATAACCACTGTCCTCTGAAGGAGGGAAGCGAGGTACAACACCTGTTTGGCCCTGTGCTGCTGGTTCTGGGCTCAATGAAGAGCAAAACTGAATTGAAACCAAAAATTTGAAAAAATGTCCATTGGAATTTGGTTGTACTTTTAGATTATTGAAAGGGGCAAGTAAAACGCAAACGTCTTTCAACTCAAAGGTTGCGTGCTCGAATCTCATCACGGACAACTTGATCATTTTAGTTAATTAGCAACTTTGTAACTACTTCATTTTTGTTTCAGCTACTTTGCAACAACTTAGCATGTTAGCTAACCCTTCCCATAACCCTAACCTTAACCCTTTTAGCTAGCTCTTCTCCTAACCATAATCTTAACCCCTAGGTAAAGTTTGCATTAGCCACCAAGCTAATTCTAGCCACAACAAATTGAAATTCAAAACATATCATACGTTTAGAAAATTTAACATATTATACCAATTGCAATTCTTAACATATTGTACGCATTGCAATTTGTAACATATAACAATTGTAATTCATAACATATCATACGAAATGGATGATGGACAACCACAAATGAATACATACCATATGAAATCTAACGTGTCATACGTACAGAATAATATGAAATGCTCTGAGACCAGGGTGCAAATACACAATTTGAAGCAACCACATGTTTAGCCATGGAGTGCGATATGATTGGCCATTGAAGGGCCAAGCCTCGACACACAAACAACTTGTTTATTCATCAAAACCCAGCCCTTTCGTGCCAACGGCAGCAACTGCACCGATAATCATGGTTGTGAAAATATCAAAAATATTTCTGACACAGCCCCGAACCTACAACGCTACGGCCAACGCTTAGATGGACCATTGCGTTAGATTTGTTTAAAATAGAGCCCCGTGTATCAATACACCCAGTCACTACAAAGATGCAGGTGCCCTTCCTAACCCAGTTGCCAGAGAGGAAGGAAACCGCTCAGGGATTTCACCATGAGTGACTTTAAAATAGTTACAGAGTTTAATGGCTGTAATAGGAGAAAACTGAGGATGGATCAACAACATTGTAGTTACTCCACAATACTAACCTAATTGACAGAGTGAAAAGAAGGAAGCCTTTACATAATACAAAATACTCCAAAACATGCATTCTGTTTGCAATAAAGTAATACTGCAAAAAATGTGGCAAAGCAATTAACTTTTTGTCCTGAATACTAACTGTTATGTTTGTGGCAAATCCAATACAACACATTATTGAGAACCACTCTCCATATTTTCAAGCATAGCGGTGGCTGCATTATGTCATGGATATGCTTGTAATCGTTAAGGACAGGGGAGATTTTCAGGTTAAAAATATATACAGAACGGAACTAAGCAAAGGCAAAACCTGTTTCAGTCTACTTTCCACCAGACACTGGGAGATGAATTCACCTTTCAGCAGGACAATAACCTAAAACACAATGCCAAATCTACACTGGAGTTGCTTAACAAGAGACAGTGAATGTTCCTGAGTGGCTGAGTTACAGTTTTGACTTAACTCTACTTGAAAATCTAAAACAAATTTGACCGTTTGAAGAATTCTGAAAAGAATAATGGGCAAATGTTGCACAACCCAGGTGTGGAAAGCTCTTAGAGACTTACCCAGAAAGACTCACAGCTGTAATCGATGCCAAAGGTTCTTCTACAGTGTATTATACAACAGGTGGGTCGAATATCTTATGTTTCACTGAGTCATGGCTGAACGACGACACCGATAATATAGAGATGGCTGGGTTTTCCGTGCATCGGCAGGACAAAACTTTGAGAGGTGTGTCTATTTGTCAATAATAGCTGGTGCACGATGTCTAATATTGAAGACGTCTCGAGGTATTGCTTGCCTGAGGTAAAGTACCTCATGATAAGCTGTAGACCACACTTTCTACAAAGAGAGTTTGCATCTCTATTATTCGTAGCTGTCTATTTACCACCACAAACTTATGCTGGCACTAAGACCACTCTCAATGAGCTGTATAAGGCCATAAGCAAACAAGAAAATGCTCATCTATAAACTGCGCTAATTTCTACCAGCATATCACATGTGCAACCAGAGGGAAAAGAAATCTAGAGCACCTTTACTCCACACACAGAGATTCATACAAAGCTCTCCCTCGCCCCCCATTTGGCAAATCTGACCATAATGCTATCCTTCTGATTCCTGCTTACAAGCAAAAGCTAAAGCAGGAAGTACCATTGACTCACTTAATACGAAAGTGGTCAGACGGATGATACGCCACAGGACTGTTTTGTTAGCACAGACTGGAATATGTTCTGGGATTCATCCAATGGCATTAAGGAGCATACCACCTCAGTCACCGGCTTCATCAATAAGTGCATCTACGACATCGTCCCCCACTCTGATCGTTCGTACATATCCCCACCAGAAGCCATGGATTACAGGCAACATCCGCACTGAGCTAGAGCTTCCGCTTTCAAGGAGCAGGACACTAATCTGGACTCTTATAAGAAATCCCACTATGCACTCAGACGAACCATCAAACAGCCAAAGCATCAATACAGGACTAAGATTGAGTCCTACTACACCGGCTCTGAAGCTCCTTGGATTTGGCAGGGCTTAAAAACTAGCACAGACTACAAATGTAAACCCAGCCGCTAGCTGCCCATTGACGTGAGCCTACCAGACAAGCTAAATGCCTTTTATGCTCGCTTCGAGGCAAGCAACCCCGGAGCATGCATGAGAGCACTAGCTGTTCCAGACAACTATGTGATCACGCTCTCCGTAGTCGATGTGAGCAAGACCTTTAAACAGGTCAACATTCACAAAGCTGCAGGGCCTGACGGATTACCTGGACATGTACTCAGAGCATGCGTGGAACAACTGGAAAGTGTCTTCACTGACATTTTCAAACTCACCCTGATCGAGTCTGTAATACCTACATGTTTCAAGCAGACCACGATAGTCCCTGTGCCCAAGAAAGCGAAGATAACCTGCACAAAAATACTACTGCCCCGTAGCACTCACGTTGATGGCCATTAAGTGCTTTAAAAGGCTGATCATGGCTCACAACACCATCATCCCGGAAAACCTAGACCCACTTCAATTCGCATACCACCCCCAACAGATCCACTGATGACGCAATCTCAATCGCACTCCACACTGCTCTTTACCACCTGGACAAAAGGAACACCTATGTGAGAATGCTGTTCATCGACTACAGCTCAGTGTTCAACACCATAGTGCCCACAAAGCTGGGACTAAACACCTGCCTCTGCAACTGGATCCTGGACTAAGGGTAAGCAACAACACATCTGTCATGATGAGTCCCCTCCTGTACTCCATGTTCACCCACGACTGTGTGGCCAAGCACAACTCCAACACCACTGTTAAGTTGCTGACGACACAACAGTGGTAGGCCAGATCACCAACAACGATAAGACAGCCTATAGGGAGGAGGTCAGATACCTGGCAGTGTGGAGCCAGGACAACAACCTCTCCCTCAATGTGTGCTGATCGTGGACTACAGGGAAAGGAGGGCCGAACAGGCCCCCATTAACATCAACGGGCTGTAGTGGAGCGGGTCGAGAGTTTAAAGTTCCTTGGTGTCCACATCACCAACACACTATCATCGTCCAAACACACCAAGACAATCGTGAAAAGGGCACGACAACACCTTTTCCCCCTCAGGAGACTGAAAAGATTTGGCATGGGTTACCAGATCCTCAAAAAGTTCTACAGCTGCACCACCGAGAGCATCTTGACCGGTTGCATCACCGCCTGGTATGGCAACTGCTCCGCATCCGACCGTAAGGCGCTACAGAGGGCAGTGCGTACGGCCCAGTACATCCCTGGGGCCAAGCTTCCTGCCATCCAGGACCTATTTACTAGTGGTGTCAGAGAAAGGCCCAAAAAATTGTCAGACTCCAGTCACCCAACTTTTGTTTCTACACTGATGCTACTCGCTGTATATTATCTATGCATAGTCAATTTACCCCTACCTACAGTGGGGCAAAAAATTATTTTGTCAGACACCAATTGTGCAAGTTCTCCCACTTAAAAAGATGAGGCCTGTAATTTTCATCATAGGTACACTTCAACTATGACAGACAAAATGAGGGGAAAAAATCCAGAAAATCACGTTGCAGGATTTTTTAATGAATTTATTTGCAAATGATGGTGGAAAATAAGTATTTGCTCAATAACAAAAGTTTATCTCAATACTTTGTTATATACCCTTTGTTGGCAATGGCAGAGGTCAAACGTTTTCTGTAAGTCTTCACAAGGTTTTTGCACACTGTTGCTGGTATTTTGCCCATTCCACCATGCAGATCTCCTCTAGAGCAGTGATGTTTTGTGGCTGTTGCTGGGCAACACGGACTTTCAACTCCCTCCAAAGATTTTCTATGGGGTTGAGATCTGGAGACTGGCTAGGCCACACCAGGACCTTGAAATGCTTCTTACGAAGCCACTCCTTCGTTGCCCGGGCGGTGTGTTTGGGATCATTGTCATGCTGAAAGACCCACGTTTGGGATCATTGTCATGCTTAAAGAGCCACGTTTCATCTTCAATGCCCTTGCTGATAGGAGGTTTTCACTCAAAATCTCACGATACATGGCCCCATTCATTCTTTCCTTTACACGGATCAGTCGTCCTGGTCCCTTTGCAGAAAAACAGCCCCAAAGCATGATGTTTCCACCCCCATGCTTCACAGTAGGTATGGTGTTCTTTGGATGCATCTCTTTGTTCTCCAAACACGACGAGTTGAGTTTTTACCAAAAAGTTATATTTTGGTTTCATCTGACCATATGACATTCTCCCAATCTTCTTCTGGATCATCCAAATGCTCTCTAGCAAACTTCAGACGGGCCTGGACATGTACTGGCTTAAGCAGGGGGAAACGTCTGGCACTGCAGGATTTGAGTCCCTGGCGGCATAGTGTGTTACTGATGGTAGGCTTTGTTACTTTGGTCCCAGCTCTCTGCAGGTCATTCACTAGGTCCCCCCGTGTGGTTCTGGGATTTTTGCTCACCGTTCTTGTGATCATTTTGACCCCACGGGGTGAGATCTTGCGTGGAGCCCCAGATCGAGGGAGATTATCAGTGGTCTTGTATGTCTTCCATTTCCTAATAATTGCTCCCACAGTTGATTTCTTCAAACCAAGCTGCTTACCTATTGCAGATTCAGTCTTCCCAGCCTGGTGCAGGTCTACAATTTTGTTTCTGGTGTCCTTTGACAGCTCTTTGGTCTTGGCCATAGTGGAGTTTGGAGTGTGACTGTTTGAGGTTGTGGACAGGTGTCTTTTATACTGATAACAAGTTCAAACAGTTGCCATTAATACAGGTAACGAGTGGAGGACAGAGGAGCCTCTTAAAGAAGAAGTTACAGGTCTGTGAGAGCCAGAAATCTTGCTTGTTTGTAGGGTGACCAAATACTTATTTTCCACCATAATTTGCAAATAAATTCATAAAAAATCCTACAATGTGATTTTCTGGATTTTTTCTCTCATTTTGACTGTCATAGTTGAAGTGTACCTGTGATGAAAATTACAGGCCTCTCATCTTTTTAAGTGGGAGAACTTGCACAATTGGTGGCTGACTAAATACTTTTTTGCCCCACTGTACATGTACAAATTACCTTGACTAACCTGTACCCCCACGCATTGACTCGGTACCAGTACACCCCCTACATATAGCCTCATAATTGTTATTTATTGTGTTTTAAATTTTTTACTTTAGCTTATTTAGTCAATATTTTCTTAACTCTATTTCTTGAACTGCATTGTTGGTTAAGGGCTTTATAAGTAAGCATTTCACGGCAAGGTCTACACATGTTGTATTTGGCGCATGTGACAAATAACATTTGATTTGATTTGAATCCTGAATGCTGATTGGTTAAAACCTCATTCAAGCCAGTGTCTATTCCATAAGTTACTATGATGTTAAAATGCCTATTTACTCTTTTCCATCTGGCTGCGCAATCCACTGTCTCAACTGGGCCATGCAATTTATAAACTTGATTTCTACTATAAAAAAGCATCTAGACATCACATTTCTTTTAGATTAACATTTTGTTTTCAACAAATACAAATAAATGACACTAGAAAGCAACTTAAACAAATGCAAATTAAGCTAATTTGCTATTATTCTGGCGGCACTGTTTGACATGACTGTAAATTGGCCGTAGTTGGCTAGCTAGAATGCAAGGGATAAGAATGTTGCCAGCCACTATGGTAATGGAACATTTAGAACGAACGACTAGAACAATTTGGAACAAATAGACTGAACAACTGGGTTGAGTCTCTGGCAACCAAACCGATAGAAGAAATGACCAGCCGGCTTGGGTAGCAACCCTAGATTTGTGTCGGGACTATATCTTGTGGACGGATCAAATAGTATGAATAAGTTCATCAAAATATTTTTTTTAATGAAAATATGTCAATCATTATTTGAATATGTTGGTAACCCGTTGTATAAAAGTGATAATGCCGGTGTTTGGAGGATACATTGGCACAGTTTGCCGGTCCTCGACAAACACCCATGCCAATATACCCTCCAAACACCGGCTTTATCACCTAATTGACTCAGGGGTGTGAATACAGTACTTATGTAAATGTTTTGGCGGTGTTTCAAATCAGTGAGCAGCTGCTCATGTGGACATTGTCACAAAGCCACACCCGTCCCACTCATGTTAGAAGTTCAGAACTAGAAAGTGTAGGCTGTATAGAAATAATGAAACTCATATTGAAAATCATTTTTAAAAATATTTCAACCTAATCGATATGTAGATTGTATCACACATTCTAGTATTGGAACTGTACTAATGTGCCCGTGTTCACAATATAATGATGCCGGGAGCCAGCTATAACGCAGTTCCACCTAAGACACCATCAAATCAACAGCTATGCGGGTGTCAGCATTTAATCCCCCCCTCCCCACCCTCAGTGCAGTGGAACAGGGTACAGGAATGCTGGAACTGGACTGTCACCTGACCCGGGATGGTCATGTGGTCGTGTCACATGATGAAAACCTCCTGAGGCAGACCGGCCATGATGTCACCATCTCCTCCCTAAACCTAGAGGTCAGAGGTCAAATGTATATTAAAACCATATAAATACAATATTAAACTCCCCTTGATTGTTGCTTGAACGCTACCTGAATGTGTATATATTATAATATATTATAATATGTGTACATGTAGGCCCCCCTTTATAATCTGTTCCATACAACTTAAGTCAGTAATGAGACAGTTCATTCATTTTGTATTATACAATACTAATTGTGTTTTCTTTTCAGGAGTTACCCCTGCAAAAGGACAGACTGGAGGTCACGTTTTATGCAGGTATCCAGGTATCCACTGTAACACATACACACTACATGGCCAAAATTATGTGGACATCAAACATCTCATTCCAAAATCATAGGCATTAATATGGGGTTAGTCCACCCTTTGCTGCTATAACAGCCTCCACTCCTCTGGGAAGGCTTTCCACTAGAAGTTGGAACATTGCAGCTGGGACTTGCTTCCAATTAGCCACAAAAGCGTTAGTGAGATTGGGCACTGAAGTTGGGCGATTCCAATAAATCCCAAAGGTGTTCAATAGGGTTGAGGTTAGGGCTTAATGCAGGCCAGTCAAGTTCTTCCACACCGATCTCAAAAAAGACATTTCTGTATGGACCTCGCTTTGTGCACGGGGGCATTGTTATGCTGAAACATGAAAGTGCCTTCCCCAAACTGTTGCCACAATGTTGGAAGCACAGAATCATCTAGAATGTCATTGTTTAAGGAAGCGTTAAGATTTCCCTTCACTGGAACTAAAGGGCTTAGGTTGAACCATGAAACAGCCACAGGCCATTATTCCTCCTCCATCAATCTTTACAGTTGGCACTATGCATTGGGGCAGGTAGCGTTCTCCTGGCATCCGCCAAACCCAGATTTGTCTGTCTGAATGCCAGATGATGAATTGTGATTCATCACAATTGCTCCAGAGTCCAATCGCGGTGAGCTTCACACCACTCCAGTCGACGCTTGGCATTGTGCAGGGTGATCTTAGGCTTGTGTGTGGTTGCTCGGCCATGGGAACCTATTTCCCGACGAACAGTTATTGTACTGATGTTGCTTCCAGAAGCAGTTTGAAACTTGGTAGTGAGTGTTGCAACCGAGGACAAATGATTACTACGCGCTACGTGCTTCAGCCCTCGGCGATCCCGTTCTGTGAGCTTGTGTGGCCTACCACTTGGTGGCAGACACTTACAGTTGACCAAGGCAGCTCTAAAAGGGCAGAAATGTGACGAACTGACTTGTTGGAAAGGTGGCATCCTATGGCGGTGCCACATTGAAAGTCACTTCAGTACGGGCCATTTTACTGCCACTGTTTGTCAAAGGAGATTGCATGGCTGTGTGCTTGATTTTATACACCTGTCAGCAACGGGTGTGGCAGAAATAGACCAATCCACTTATTTGAAGGGTGTCCACATACTTTTGGTGATGCAGTGTATGTCTCGATCAGACCAACCTCGTCATTGCATCAATGCTGCGTAATAATTTCAATAGTCTTTTTTTTCCATTATGTAATCCAATGTTTTTTTGTGGCTATGTGTGCAACTGAAAGTTCAACATTCATCTTTTGCTACTATTTCTTTCAAGCCTAAGCATACAATTTTATGCATACCTTGCACCATACAGAACACACTGCAACTGCCTCTGCAAGACAATTCCATTGGAAATTAATGTACTTCTGGTGTACCAAAATGCAATAACGCTGTCGATCTAATCGAGGTAATACACACACACACACACACACACACACACAGATACACACATTCATCCACCCTACTTCTCTGACAGAAGTGGGTCGATGGCATAGACAAAAGCTCCTTGTGAGGTTTTCGCACCAATGCGTGTGTATATGCGTGTCCATGTGTGTGTGTGGATTATGATGACACTCACCAGCTCACCCTTCTCCCTCCCATCCTCTCCCTTTCTTCCTTCCGTTCCCACACCAGGCCACTACAGCACTGGTACAGACAGGAAGTTCACCCTGTTGGAGGAAGTGTTCAGGAAGTTTCCTAAGATGCCAGTCAACATCGAGATCAAAGAGGACAACAGCTTGCTGATGGAGAAAGTACAGGACTAAGCTGAATTTAATCAAATCCAACTTTTTAAATCAAATTTCAACTTTACACTTTACATTGTTTTAAAGTGACCCTGCTTTATTTACAGAATATACTTTATAAATATGTCTGCGAGCAACAATGAATGGGGTTCACAGGATGACAGAAAGGAGACAAGATAGTTGGATAACAAAGCAAGCACTATATCATGTAGGAACTATATTTATGTGCAAGCTCTTGAGTGGCGCAGCGGACTAAGGCACTGCATCTCAGTACAAGAGGCGTCACTGCAGTCCCTGGTTCGAATCCCGGCTGCATCACATCCGACCACGATTGGGAGTCCCATAGGGTAGCGCACAATTGGCCCAAACCCAATTGGGTTTGACCGGGGTAGGCCATCATTGTAAATTTGAATTTTGTTCTTAACTGACTTGCTCAAAGTGTGCTCAAAGTAAAATGTGCAATCAGTGAAAGCATTACCATGGTTCGTGAGAATAATATTTTTTAAGTATTTTTATCATTAGCGTATGTGCTAACATGCATTTATAGGTACAGTGCAGCCATATTTGAGTACAGCAACTAAAACCATTAAAGACAGATGTGATGAGTCTAAATACAAAATCTGGACTGAATCTGACTTAAGGTTCATTCTTTTAACGCTTATTTTACCAGGTAAGTTGACTGAGAACATTCTCATCAACAACCTGGGGAATAGTTACAGGGGAGAGGAGATGAATTAGCCAATTGTGAGCTGGTGATGATTAGGTGGACATATTTTGAATTTAGCCAGGACACTGGGTTTAACACCCCTAAGTGCCATGGGATCTTTAGTGACCACCGAGTCAGGACACCCGTTTAACGTCCCATCCGAAAGACAGCACCCTACACGGGAATGTCCCCAATCACTGCCCTAGATCAGAGGAAAGGGTGCCTCCTACTGGCCCTTCAACACCACTTCCAGCAGCATCTGGTCTCCCATCCAGGGACCAACCAGGAACAAGCATCAGAATAGTTCTCTGTTATACGAATAGCATGCCAGCAGGGGGATGCAGGGTGGGATGCTACTGGTTTTCATGAGGAGAATCAAATCAAATCAAATTTATTTATATAGCCCTTCGTACATCAGCTGATATCTCAAAGTGCTGTACAGAAACCCAGCCTAAAACTCCAAACAGCAAGCAATGCAGGTGTAGAAGCACGAAGATGATTGCATATGATTTTGAGCATAAGTGTTACATGTGCAAAGAATGCGTTGTTATTAGTTACCTTGTTTTTTGAGTAATCAATGCCAATTTCATTGTGGTTCATCTTAGAGACGTCCATGATAGCAGTTTCAAGTTGATAGGCCATTGTAAAGTGGGTTTACAAAGGATTTAAATGGACACGTAAAATCAGATTTTTGATTAGTCATTAACTAATCATCTAGCTCTGCGTTATTTGGACTTGTTGTTCATGACAATGCATTTTTCGAAGGTTTTCCAAAATTCCCAAGATGGATGAACAAAAATATCCTGACAGGCCTTGTGGGTCCTTGTGGCAAATTTGTTCAGCATGAGGAAAGACACTTAGGTCAAACAGGGCAGTGGATATGAGGGTTTAAGTGAGACTGCTTATAACAGTGCCACCTATAGGCCAATCAGTTTCCGTGTGCTAAATTAGAAGAAAAGTTACCAATCTATGCTTGAGTTATTTGACCATGTCAGGGAAACAGTTATGTACGAATAACAATAGGTTTCACAGATTCGCTGAATGGCTAAGTCACAGGCAACGAATAACTCGAATAACTCTCCTCACCGGTCTCCGAACATCTCTTTTCCGTCTCTCTCTTCCATCTCTCTCTCTCCATACCTTCTTCTGTCTCTCTCAGGTGTCCAACATGGTGAAACAGTATGATAGAGAGGACCTCACAGTGTGGGCGACTGTAGACTCTACCATTATGAAAAAGTGCCGCAGAACTGTAAGTGTCATCTTGGGGGAGATGCAATAAACTGAACCAGGGGTCTCTAACTCCTGTCCTAGGGTGAGAGATTTTTTCTTGCACTCTCTCAACCCACCCTCTCTCTCTTCCCTGTCCATCCTGCTCTCTTCTATCCCCATTCCTCCATCTCTTACTCACCTCTCTCCTCCCCTCCCTCCCTCTCACTCTGCTCTCCCGCTCTCCCTGTAGAACTCCACCATGCCCTATAGTTTCAGCATGAGACGAGGGCTACAGCTGCTCCTCCTTTACTACAGCGGCCTGCTGCCCTTTGTACCGCTGGGAGAGAGCTTCTTGCAGTTCTACCTCCCCCGCATTATCAACAGGTTTGTGTGTGTGTGTGTGTGTGTGTGTGTGTGCGCGTGCCATGTGTGTGTGTGCGCGCGCCATTTGTGTATTGGTTCCAAAGTTCATGTGCTGATACAGTACCTATCTGCCTTCACCATCATCTAACTTCAGCATCATCTGACTTCAGCATCATCTGTTATGTCTGTGCATGGATGTGTGTGGTCATATGTTTATCTTTGAGTATAGGTGCACACGGATGTGTGGTGACAGAGAGCTTTCTATTGTTCTTTCTGTCTGGCAACCCTGTGTGTGTGTGTGTGTGTGTGTGTGTGTGTGTGTGTGTGTGTGTGTGTGTGTGTGTGCGCGTGCGCGCGTGTCGTAAATTGTAACTATCTATCTCATTCTATTTGGTGCAGGACATATATTCCTGAGGAGCGTCTTCTGAAGAACAGAATGGTCATCTATCTGATAGAGAAGTGGGTACATTTACTACAGTAACAAAGCAGTTCCGTTTCCCTACTAAAAGCAACAGACCATATACAAGCTTTGATAAAAGATTAAACCACCTGAAAATGTTTCATGTTGTTCCAGATTAACGATGAAGAAGAGTCTATTCAAACATCTGGCCAGCAGAGGAATTCAGGTACAGAGCAAGCATAATTAATAAGCATCATAATCATCATTACTGTTAGCATCTTTATTATCATATTTGTTACTTCCATCACTTCCTAGCCCCTTCTGCTAACTTCTACCTCTTCAGTATGCCATGGCCTTCAGTAGGCTCAGCAGAGCTCCTGTTACAGCCCACTTTCCCTTATCCAGCCCTTTAAGAACTGTAGACACTGTGAGTGTGTAGGGGGGGGGTTCAATCCAGCCCGATTTTTGTGGAATTTCTTTGTTATACTGATATATGATGGGCTTTTGGATGATCAGTGGGCAATGGCCGGCCCACCCTACCAAGATGGGCCGGCCCGGTTTTCTGATAGACTGAGGCAAACTCACATTCAAAGTCAAACGCGACATCAGCAAAGAGACCTGCTCCGACTCTGTCATCAGTTAGACAGCCAAGATCATGGGATGTAAAAAATTGAAATTTGTCACCTCACTCAACACTTCATATTTTTGGGGTGGCTGACACGGAACCCAACCCGGCTGCGCACGTGCACCATCGTGCATAAATTTATTTTTTCCCCCTACACCAAACGCAATCAAGACATGCAGGTTAAAATATCAAAACAAACTCTGAACCAATGACATTAATTTGGGGACAGGTCGAAAAGCATTAAACATGTATGGCAATTTTTAGCTAGTTAGCTTGCACTTGCTAGCTAATTTGTCCTATTTAGCTAGCTTGCTAATTTGTCCTGGGATATAAACATTGAGTTATGTTACCTGAAATGCACAATGTCCTCTACTCTCGACAATTAATCCACACATAAAACGGCCAACCGAATCGTTTCTAGTCATCTCTCCTCCTTCCAGGCTTTTTCATCTTTGAACTTATATGGTGATTGGCATCTAAACTTTCATAGTATTACCACTACGACCGGCAAAACAGTTCGTCTTTCAATCACCCACGTGGGTATAACCAATGAGGAGATGGCACGTGGGTACCTGCTTCTATAAACCAATGAGGAGATGGGAGAGGCAGGATTCTCAGCGCGATCTGAATCACAAATATAAAGGGGTTCTATTTTAGCCTTTGGCATCACAGATGTTCGTTGGCGCGCGCGAGCAGTGTGGGTGCAATAATTGAATAGCATGGATTTCTAAATTTATTTTGCAAAGCTCGCGCACGCGACGTGTCCGGTCTGGTCAGCATGTGAAACCAGGATTTGGTCAAACAGTAAAGTGCATTATCCTCATAATTCCTGTAATGAAAGTGTCTGTCCTCCCAATGTGCCTGTTACCTCCCTGGGGCCTGCTGCTGCAATGAGCGAGCCACTCACCTCACTCAGCATAGCAGTTGTTTTGGCGGTGTCGGAGGTGGAACTGTGTTAGAACTGTCAAATCCACAAGCAGCTCCTGGCATTATACCTAAAGCGGACCTATGTGCGTCATTATATCTATATAGCCTACACTTCCTTGTTCTGAACTTCTAAAGCGAGTGGGAGGGGTGTGGCTTTGTGACAATAATCAAGAGCAGCTGCTCACCTATTTGACAGCTCCAACATAGATACACCTCCGACACCGCCAAAACATCAGCAATGCAGCTATCGCCAGTTAACGCTTGATCTGATTGAATCTAGGCCTTAAGCTATATTTCAAATGAGTACCTATCATACGTGTTCCCCTGAGTATTCGTGTTCCCACAGTATTCTACAGTAAACAAATGTTTACTATACAATTCTATAGTAAGTACTGTAGTATTTTATAGTAATCTGTAGTATGTGGGATAACTGACGTATGGCCCTCTCTGTCCTCAGGTGCACCTGTTCGTCTGCAATGAGGATCCGGACATCGAGGCGGCGTTCGAAGCAGGAGCCACAGGCGTCATGACAGACTACCCCACCCTCCTGACTGACTACCTACACAGACACAGGAGTCAAGACTGACAGCCCAAACCTCCAATCACACTACTGATTCACAAACAGGGTTCTTAACTGATAGCTCGAACTACCTATCAAGAGACCACCACTCGTACGTTGTTTATCACTGAAAAAATCACACTTAAATCGCAATTTTCCTTCACAACTCAATGAGCAAAAGGACAGCTCTGTAAGGAAGTTGCCTGAAAAGCACAGATCCAAGACCAGCGTACCTTTCACAAATCCCAACCTTAACCAATAGAGGGAAAACACTAAACCAATCTCTGATCAATGTCTTTAGGAAACTTCATTCCATCTACACAAAAAGATGTCACTTACACTTACTGCCTTTTGGTTAATGGATTGTGATCATATATTGACACTGTTCACCTCTCTCTGCAACCTTCCCAAACCCTAATGGATCTATCAGTGGCCGTCTGGATGTTGTTGGGGGAAAAGGGATTTCTTTAAGTCTATATCCTTGATGGTTTCCCATGGTATTATGACGTTTACATAATGGAACTGACTTTTGGGGTCTTTATGACAGGCTATACAAATTATATGTTTATCAATGCAAAGATGATTTAAATAAATACTTGTATAGTTTTAAGTGTTCTCAAGACCAGCCTCCATTTGTTTATACCACTGGAAAATAACAGCTTCCTAAACACATACACACACACAGTATTTATGTATTTACTTGTTTCACTTCCTCATTCTCTCGGCCCAGGAAATGATCAAAGTCCGCTCACATTTCTTAACAATAATCTACCAGCCAGTTTCAGTGGGAAACAAAGGCTGCACTTTCCTGACCTGGTTCTCTGTGTGTTGCATGCAGGATAACAAATAGGTTAATGGAATAAGTGGATTAATGGAATAAGTGGATAAATTCAAACACAACTCTTTAGAGACATGGTAAAAGATTATGAAGACCTTGTCCTTTAGACTTCGGAGAAATAGGGCTTCTGTGACGCACACAGCGGCCACAATGAATAAGAGTTGGAAACACAGGGCACTGGACTGGTTCATCTAAATCTAGATAAGAATATCAGACTTGAGCGTTAAGTACAAGTCAGACCTTTAGCTAATGTAATTTTCGAATAATGTAATAAAGTTTAAGATGTACAGTACCGGTCCAAAGTTTTAGAACACCTAATCATTCAAGGGTTTTTCTTTATTTTTACCATTTTCTACATTGTAGAATAGTAGTGAAGACATCAAAACTATGAGATAACACATGGAATCATGTAGTAACCAAAAAAGTGTTAAACAAATCAAAATATTTTTTATATATGAGATTCTTCAAAAAGCCACCCTTTGCCTTGATGACAGCTTTGCACACTCTTGGCATTCTCTCAACCAGCTTCATAAGGTAGTCACCTGGAATGTATTTCAATTAACAGGTGTGCCTTCTTAAAAGTTAATTTGTGGAATTTCTTTCCTTCCTTATGCGTTTGAGCCAATCAGTTGTGTTGTGATAAGGTAAGGGGGTATACAAAAGATAGTCCTATTTAGTAAAATACTAAGTCCATATTATGGCAAAAACAGCTCAAATAAGCAAAGAGAAATGACAATCCATAATATTTTTTTTTTCTTTTTAGGGGGTAGATCAGCTTTAATATTGCAGATAGATTGTAGCTTCCATCAATGTAATTGTCTGCATCACTTCCAATCCCCCACATATTGTTTTTGCAAATAAATATATACATATAAATACACACATATATATATATATATATATATATATATATATATATATATATATATATATATACACACACACATCTTTAAAAATATATATATATTTTGTTTATTCCCCTCCACCCCTTCCCCAATTGGAGCAAACAAGTGAACAACAACGGCCTGTATTTCCTGCTTATACATACTATATACATTTTAAGGACACTATTTAACAATAGTTGTATTTTGTTTGTTTTTAACTCGTCATTCCTCTACCCTTAACCTCTCATATATTTGAAGTTTGAATTTTTGAAGGTCAGTAAATATGGAACATTTCAAGAACTTTGAATGTTTCTTCAAATGCAGTCTCAAAAACCATCAAGCACTATTATGGAACTGGCTCTCATGAGAACCGCCACAGGAATGGAAGACCCAGAGTTACCTCTGCTGCAGAGGATAAGTTCATTAGAGTTACCAGCCTCAGACATTGCAGCTCAAATAAATGCCTCACAGAGTTCAAGTAACAGACACATCTCAACATCAACTGTTCAGAGGAGACTGAGTGAATCAGGCATTCACGGTCGACTTGATACTTGAATATATTTCAAACCAAATACTTTTAGACTCTTACTCAAGTAGTATTTTACTTTAAGGTATCTTATTTTATTATTTTAATTTTATTATTTTAAGGTATCTTTACTTTTACTCAAGTATGACTATTGGGTACTTTTTCTACCACAGACTCTCATTGAGCAGTGGCGACATATTGTTAACGTTTTATCCACAGCTCTGTCCATCACCATTGTAATCTCCAGTGAAGCCAAAATGCTCCCAAACTGGAGATTTAAATGATGATGGAGGATCCTCCAATTCTTGTTTATCGACTCCACCACTCGCCATCATACAGAACTAGTTCCAGATTGTGCCTCACAAAATGATAGTTTGAAATGCGCCAGTTAAGATTAGAATTTCGATTACAACGTGTGCATACGCTATAGTTGTTTTAACGGAATAGCCTACAATGTTTTTTCACCTCAGATTTACTCAAGAGGCAATGGTATATGCATCGTAGGCATAGCCTATAGGCCTAGTGATTTTATATTTAAAAACATTTTTGTTATGTATTCATTCAGGTTCACAGTGTGGACCAAACCGAGGTCGCCGTACCATTCATGTACCGTTACCCCCCCCCCCCCCCCCTAATACTTTGTGATATTGAATAGTGTTTCAAGTATAAACATTTGAGGGAGATTTATATTCTGTTTGGGATAATTCCATCTGTGCCACTGATTTAGTCTGGCTTAAATTCCAGTTTGTCTACAAATTAGTAATTGATATGTTGGATTCACGTCTCCCTTTCAACAAAAAATAAAGTTAAAGAAAAGGACTAAATCAAATAAAACTTTATTTAAAGTGCATTTATTGACAAGTTAACAAATTATATGTTGGATTCACATCTCCATTGTAGAATAATAGTGAAGACATCAAAACTATAAAATAACACATTGTGTAGTAACCAAAAAAGTGTTAAACAAATCAAAAATGATTTTGTATTTGTGATTCTTCAAAGTAGCCACCATTTGCTCTGAAAGTTTCTTCAAGTGCAATCACAAAAACCATCAAGCGCTATGATGAAACTGGCTCTCATGAAGTCCGCCATAGGAAAGGAAGACCCAGAATTATCTTTTGAGGATAGGTAACAGACACATTTCAACATCAACTGTTCAGAGGAGACTGTGCGAATCAGGCCTTCGTGTTCGAATTGCTGCAAAGAAACCACTACTGAAGGACACCAATAATAAGAAGAGACTTGCTTGGGCCAAGAAACACAAGCAATGGACATTAGATTGGAAATTTGTCCTTTGGTCTGGAGTCCAAATTGGAGATTTTTGGTTCCAACAGCCGTGTCTTTGTGAGACGCAGAGTAGGTGAACGGATGATCTCCGCATGTGTATTTCCCACTGTAAAGCATGGAGGAGGAGGTGTTATGGTGTGGGGGTGCTTTGCTGGTGACACTGTCTGTGATTTATTTAGAATTCAAGGCATACTTAACCAGCATGGCTACCACAGCATTCTGCAGCTATACACCATCCCATCTGGTTTGGTCTTAGTGGGACTATCGTTTGCTTTTCAACAGGACAATGACCCAACACACCTCCAGGCTGTGTAAGGGCTATTTTACCAAGAAGGAGAGTGATGGAGTGCTGCATCAGAAGACCTGGCCTCCACAATCTCCTGACCTCAACCCAATTGAGATGGTTTGTGATGAGTCGGAAGGAAAAGCAGCCTACAAGTGCTCAGCATATGTGTGAACTTCTTCAAGACTGTTGGAAAAGCATTCCAGGTGAAGCCAAGAATGTGCAAAGCTGTCAAGGCAAATGGTGGCTATTTGAAGAATCTCAAATTTAAAATATATTTGGATTTATTTAACACTTTTTCTTTCCATTTCCACTGAAAATCGGAACATACGGCAGAGACACTTAGAAAGTAGGAGACAGGAATCCCGGTGGCCTTTGAATGGTGAAACGTCTAATGCCCCACTTGCAGACTGTTGACCAATCACATTCACATTGTCATGCGGTTGCTAAACTAATCGTCACGCAATCCCTTATAAAAAAAAAAAGGGTATGACGCCACGTTCATGTGCTAGTTGGACCTAAGAAACTCGGACAACTACAACTGCTTGTTGTAATTATACACGTGCCACATTCAACGATTCAGCAAATGGAACATTTCAGAGTTTCCTAGTTCCAAATAGCTTATGAACGCAGCATATACAGTACCACCATATGAGGTATAATACCCATAAAACCTTGCAGTGAAACAAGGGAATGGTTCCAATCGTTTTCCACCATACATTTTTCACATAGGGAATTTAAAAAATACTCAAATAAGGGCTGTGTATCGTGTAGGCTTACCCTGCCGTGACGTTTTGATAACCGTGTCAATCTCTCTAGGACAAGATATTTTTTTATCAATACATGGCACATAGCCTGTCTTCTCTTGAGAGTCAGGTCTGCCTTCGACGGCCTTTCTCAATAGCAAGGCTATGCTCTCTGAGTCTGTACATAGTTAAAGGTTTTCTTATTCTGGGTTTACAGGAGGCGTTTCTGGGTTTACAGGAGGCGTTTAATATGTTTACAGTAAACCCGCCATGTTAGGCTCAGCTAGCAACATGGATGGAAATACAAGCGCAATAGAAACTAGCTCACTCACCTAACGTAGTTATCGGATGTTCAATGGAAGACCTAATTTTGGGTCAGTCACAGTGGTCAGTTATTCTGCCACTGTGTTCACTCTCATTAGGGCCAAATAGCATTCTAGTTTGTGCCGATTTTTGGTAAATTCTTTCCCATGTGTCAGAAATGTACTTTTTATGTTCTCATTATTTGGTTGGGTTTAATTACGTTGCTATCCTGAGGCTCTGTGGGGTCTGTTTGTGTTTGTAAACAGAGCCCCAGGACCAGCTTGCTTAGGGGGCTTTTCTCCAGGTTTCAAAAAAAATATTTTGAAAGGTCATCCAACTCAGAATTCCAATTCGAAAATTCGGGCATCTTTCTAGAGCCCCGACATTCAGATCACTGACGTCACGACGCCAGTTGTCTTGAAAGAACCATAACTGTGGCAGAGTTCTGTGGCTCGTCACGTGACTAGGTGAAGTCGGTGAGGGAGGAGCGCCTTGTTCAAATCAAACAAATCTGCGCCGCTTGGTTATTTTGTCAACAAGGCAACATTATCCAGGCTTCAGAAACATGCCCGGGAATCGAATGCAGTAAACGTTCAGCCAGTGCAGAACACACTACATTGGCGCAAGGGGGATATTAGTCGAATCTCCTCGTAGATACGAATCTATTTGGACTCCCGAGTGGCTCAGCGGTCTAAGGCACTGCATCTCAGACGCTCGAGGCGTCACTACAGACCCTGGTTCAATCCCGGGCTACCATGATCGGGTGTCCAGTACAATTGACCCCGCGTTAGATGGAGGGGTTGGCCGGTAGAGGCCGTCATTGTAAATCAGAATTTGTTCATAACTGACTTGTTTTGTTTAATAAAGGTTAAAATAATTTACAATTCAACCTAATTGGCTGACCTACATTCCCCCAGTCAATCTGACGATTCTCATTGGTCGTCGGGGATTTGTTTTGTAGCTGGTGACGTGTTGGTACTGCCTCCTTAACCAGCGTTGTAAACAAACCCTGGATAATATTGGAAGTTTAACCTCGCACCACGAAAATATCCTATCCTTAAAAAAAATACTCGGAGTAGCTACAGTTATTTTAAAATTTTAACTACAAAATACACGAAACGGTTTCATCTCAGAGAAAAACTTGTTCCTGTTGTCAAGTGTAAGAGACCGAGAGAACAGCTGCAAGACGATTTTTGTTTGTTTGGTTTGGATCCGTCCGATGGTTTCTTGCTGAAGAAGTGACAAAACAAGCTATCCCCTAGACGATTGAGCAATTTACCGATGCATCTCAGTTGACCTATCCAACGGTAGTTTTCTGGTCAGATATTCGTTAAAATTAGGTCTTCCATTGAACATCCGATAACTACGTTAGGTGAGTGAGCTATTTTCTATTGCGCTTGTATTTCCTGCCATGTTGCTATCATGGCGGGTTTACAGTAAACATATTAAATGCCTCCTGTAAAACCCAGAATATGGTTCAGTTGATAGCTACTAAACTAATGTCAGCATGTTAGCTAATCTCTCACGATAGCTGGCTAAAATTGATAGCTTGGTAGAGAGGAAGACTGTCGTTTTGGGGAATTCTTGGCTAGCTGGTTGCTTTGTCAGAATGTGGAGCGAGTCAGCTAGGTTAACGTTAGCAGGCCAGCAAGGATCATAGTGATATTTTGCTTGTTGTTGTGTATGCCGTGACATTCATTACTGCCCGTTATTTTGAAATTGCTCTAGCTACAATGATGAATTTTCACATGGACATTTAACCGTTTTAAATGACCCAAGACTTTTGAGTTTTAAAAAAAAAGTTACATTTTCCCCATCCATCTATAGAGCGCTACTGACTCTGGCCATACATAGTCGGTTTTAGCTGGTACAGTAAAGTAGGTCAATGCATGTTGTATTCTGGCTGGTGCAATGGTCAGCGTTATCCTTACCCAAAACTTAACCCCTAACCCTTACTTAATTTTTTTTTTTTATGTGAACTTCAATGGTGTAGGGACGTTCCAAGGATCGTGGATAGCACGGAGGATCGCTTGATAGCGCGGACCCTGCTGTAATTGTACCAAGAAGTGAGCTGCGAATTAGACAACCGAGGTAAAGTTGGTTTAAATTCACACGTTCTGACATTAGCCTAAAGCCATTTAAAACTGTATGAATCAATAACTAATTCACTGTTTGTCACAACAACATCAAACTTGGTATGACTTATTCTATAAATGTCGAGCATACTTTTAGAATCTTTGTTTTTGAGGAAAAATTCCAGTTTTTATTTGATAGAGGGCATGTAGTCCATCTAGGAGGGCATGTGTTCAAAGTTCTAAAGAGTCTGTTTTACCCTATTAGAAGGGGCTTGGCAGAAAATTCTGCATCTTCAGTCATATTAAATTAGATTACAGGAAAGAACTACTGGATGAAGGTGTCAGGCCTGACTAACAAAGATGACCAGTGGATGGCTCAAGAGGACCAAGACAACCAAGAGGATCAACATGGACATTCCACAGTGGAGAGTGAACCATAACATACACTCCCGTTCAAAAGTTTGGGGTCACATAGAAATGTCCTTGCACATTTTCTGTCCTATAAAATAACATCACATTTATCAGAAATACAGTGTAGACATTGTTAATGTTATGACTATTGTAGCTGGAATTGCTGATTTTAATGGAATATCTACATAGGCTTACATAGGCCAATTATCAGCAACCATCACTCCTGTGTTCCAATGGCACGTTGTTTTAGCTAATCCAGGTTTATCATTTTAAAATACTAATTGATCATTAGAAAACCATTTTGCAATTATGTTTGCACAGCTGACACCTGTTATTCTGATTAAAGAAGCAATACAACTGGCCTTTAGAGTAGTTGGTGCATCAGCATTTGTGGGTTCGATTACAGGCTCAAAATGGCCAGAAATAGACCTTTCTTCTGAAACTCGTCAGTCTATTCTTGTTCTGAGAAAGGAAGGCTATTCCATGTGAGAAATTGCCAAGAAACTGAAGATCTCGTACAACGCTGTGTACTACTCCCTTCACAAAACAGTGCAAACTGGTCTAACCAGAATAGAAAGAGGAGTGGGAGGCCCTGGTGCACAACTGAGCAAGAGGACAAGTACATTAGAGTGTCTAGTTTGAGAAACAGATGCCTCACAAGTCTTCAACTGGCAGCTTCGTTAAATAGTACCCACAAAACACCAGTCTCAATGTCAACAGTGAAAAGGCGACTCCGGGATGCTGGCCTTCAAGGCAGAGTTGCAAAGAAAAAGCCATATCTCAGACTGGCCAATAAAAATACAAGATTAAGATGGGCAAAAGAACACAGACACTGGACAGAGGAAGATTGGAGGAAAAAGTATTATTGACAGACAAATTGAAGTTTGGGGTGTTCTGATCACAAAGAAGAACATTTGTGAGACGCAGAAAAAAATGAATGGAGGAGTGCTTGATGCTGTCTGTCAAGCATGGTGGAGGCAATGTGATGGTCTGGGGGTGCTTTGGTGGTAGTAAAGTTGTAGATTTGTACAGGGTAAATGGGATTTTCAAGAAGGAAGGCTATCACTCCAATTTGCAACGCCATGCCATACCCTGTGGACGGCACTTAATTGGAGCCAATTTCCTCCGACAACAGGACAACGACCCAAAGCACAACTCCAAACTATGTAAGAACTATTTAGGGAAGAAGCAGTCAGCTGGTATTCTGTCTAAAATTGAGTGGACAGCACAGTCACCGGATCTCAACCCTATTGAGCTGTTGTGGGAGCAGCTTGACCGTATGGTACGTAAGAAGTGCCCATCAAGCCAATCCAACTTGTGGGAGGTGCTTCAGGAAGCTTGGGGTGAAATCTCTTCAGATTACCTCAACATATTGGCAACTAGAATGCCATAGGTCTGCCAGGCTGCAAATGGAGGATTCTTTGACAAAAGCAAAGTTTGAAGGACACAATAATTATTTCATTTAAAAATAATTATTTATAACCGTTACAACGTCTTGACTATATTTCCTATTCATTTTGCAACTAATGATGTACGTTTTCATGGAAAACAAGTGACCCCAAACTTTTGAATGATACACATTGTGTATATATACAGCTTTGGAAAAAATGAAGAGACCGCTGCAAAATGATCAGTTTCTCTGATTTTATTATTTATAGGTATGTGTTTGGGTAAAATTTACATTTTTGTTTTATTCTATAAACTACTGACAACATTTCTCCCATATTCCAAATATAAATATTGTAATTTAGAGTGTTTATTTGCAGAAAATGGTCAAAATAACAAAAAACATGCAGTGTTGTCAGACCTCAAATAATACTAAGGAAATAACTTAATATTAATTTTTGAACAACACAATGTAATTATAAAAAATCTTTTTAACAGAAATCAATATTTGGTGGAATAACCCTGACTTTCAATCACAGCTTTCATGCGTCTTGGCATGCTCTCCACTGGTCTTTCACAATGATTTTGGGTGACTTTGTGCCACTCCCCAGATTTTCACTGATCCTCCACCAAATTTCACAGTGGGTGCGAGACACTGGCTTGTAGGCCTCTCCAGGTCTCACACCCAATGTGAAATTTGGTACATGTTTGGTTTTGGGGCTACATGTATACATTATGATTTGCCACTGAACTGTAAATGAACCCCTCTGCAGTATTATTTTCCAGTCTTCAATGCGAAGCAAGACTGTTTAATGTGTGCTTTGCATCATCCAGAGAAAAATGATGATCTGACCAACTGGATTTGTCTTGGTGTAATACAACAGTAGGCTATGAAAACTCATGTAGTTTCATCTTTCAAGACATTTAGAAGTATGAAACTTTGTCTTGAAACTTTTTTATCGGGGTTATCCTTGTATTATTTGTCTAATGTTCTATTATCATGACTCTTATGTTATTATTCTACTATGAGAGATACTAGATACATACTATGATAGCAATTCACTGTAATAGGTACACACGTTGTATCTGGCACAAGTGACGATTAAACTGATTTCAAATATTGCATTTATTGTAATGTTTGATATTATAACATTGATGTGTTATACCTTTTTTTATCAACACATACTTTTTTTTCAAATATATGCCTTTATTACTATATGATTTACAGTTGAAGTCGGAAGTTTACAAACAGTTAGGTTTGAGTCATTAAAACGTGTTTTTAACCACTCCACAAATTTCTTGTCAACAAACTATAGATTTGGTAAGTTGGTATTCACATCTACTTTGTGCATGACAGTAATTTTTCCAACAATTGTTTGCAGACAGATCATTTGACTTATAATTCACTGTATCACAATTCCAGTGGGTCAGAACTTTACATACACTAAGTTGCCTGTGCCTTTTAAACAGCTTGGAAAATTCCAGAAAATTATGCCATGGCTTTAGAAGCTTCTGATAGGCTAATTGACATCATTTGAGTCAATTAGAGGTCTACCTGTGGATGTATTTCAAGGCCTACCTTCAAACTCAGTGCCTCTTTGCTTGACATCATGTGAAAATCAAAAGAAATCAGCCAAGACCTCAGAAAAAAAATTCATTGGGAGCAATTTCCAAACACCTGAAGGTACCACATAAAACTGTACAAACAATAGTGCACAAGTATGAACACCATGGGACCACGCAGCCGTCATACCGCTCAGGAAGGAGATGCTTTCTGTCTCCTAGAGATGAACGTACTTTGGAGCCGAAAAGTGCAAATCAATCCCAGAACAACAGCAAAGGACCTTGTGAAGATGCTGGAGGAAACAGGTACAAAGTATCTATATCCACAGTAAAACAAGTCCTATTTCGACATAACCTGAAAGGCTGCTCAGAAAGGAACAAGCCACTGCTCCAAAACAACCATACAAATGCCAGACTACAGTTTGCAACTGCACATGGGGACAAAGATTGTACTTTTTGGAGAAATGTCCTCTGGTCTGATGAAACCAAAATAGAACTGTTTGGCAATAATGACCATTGTTATGTTTGGAGGAAAAAGGGAGAGGCTTGCAAGCCGGATAACACCATCCCAACCGTGAAGCACGGGGATGGCTGCATCATGTTGTGGGGATGCTTTGCTGCAGGAGGGACTGGTGCATTTCACAAAATAGATGGCATCATGAGGTAGAAAATGATGTGGCTATATTGAAGCAACATCTCCAGACATCAGTCAGGAAGTTAAGGCTTGGTCGCAAATGGGTCTTCCAATTGGACAATGACCCCAAGCATACTTCCAAAGTTGTGGCAAAATGGCTTAAGAACAACAAAGTCAAGGTATTGGAGTGGCCATCACAAAGCCCTGACCTCAATCCCATAGGAAATTAATGGGCAGAAGTGAAAAAGCGTGTGCGAGCAAGGAGGCCTACAAACCTGACTCAGTTACACCAGCTCTGTCAGGAGGAATGGGCCAAAATTCACCCAATTTATTGTGGGAAGCTTGTGGAAGGCTACCCAAAACATTTGACGCAAGTTAAACCATTTAAAGGCAATGATACCAAATACTAATTGAGTGTATGTAAACTTCTCACCCACTGGGAATGTGATGAAAGAAATAAAAGCTGAAATAAATCATTCTCTACTATTTTTCTGACATTTCACATTCTTAATAAAGTGGTGATCCTAACTGACCCAAGACAGGGAATTTTTACTATGATTAAATGTCAGGAATTGTGAAAAACTGAGTTTAAATGTATTTGGCTAAGGTGTATGTAAACTTCCGACTTCAATTGTATATTGCCTGAATACTCAACAATGATTAACACCTCAGTTATGTGTGCTTCTGTCAGTTTGTGGTCAAATGCATGTCATTTTAGCAATTGAACAAAAATCAAATTAATTTTTTTAATGTTCCTGTTGCTGTTAAATTAGAGAAGTATAAAAAAAAAGGAATGTTGTGCCTTTTAACTACTTTAACATGTGGATCTGTTGCACTAAAATGAAAACATTGATTTGGCATACAATTTAAGATTGTACAACTTTATGGTGACATTGTCTAATTTCACATAGAACAAATTGCGCTTGACATGAACATTTCTTTAACGTTATTGCAAATAAATGCACATTTTCACTTTTTTCTGCAACAATCACTGAATTAGTTATAGATTTCTTAATCTTTAAATGCAATATGTGCCCAGTCCTGTTTCCCACTCCTAATAAGACTAATAAGTTTATTATTGTGTGATTCATATTCCTTTTGACATTTTTTGTGACACTCTTGTACCATCACAAGGTGTGACCTGTCATGTGTAAATGGAGAGGAAATTAACATTTGAGTGCATACGTTTCTGCAATGCTGGCATTACTTTTTTTGCAATGTTGGACAGGACAGACAGCCAAAAGTTATTGAACTTGTTTCTTACACTTTCATTTTCTTTTTCCAGTTTTCATTTGAAAGCCATGGGAATCATATGTTGTTTACCCAACTTTTGCTAACCCTATTTGGCAAATACGCTTACAAAAAATGAATTTTCTCATGGTTACTTTACGACACAAATAGTGAAGTTTAGGGTTTACTACAATCACATTTAGGGATAGACTAGCATTATGAGCCCTTGTAATGCCCAATATCCCCTCTGTCTCCTCTCCTGTTTTCCTGTTAAGCGCTAAGTCACTCTGTTTCCCTCTCTATCTCCTCAGACATGGTGAAGCTGACAAAGGCGAAGACGTTCCAAGCATACCTAGACTCGTGCCACCGCAGGTACAGCTGTGTTCACTGCCGAGCACACCTGGCCAACCATGATGACCTCATCTCCAAGGTGAGACTACAGGGACCATTTATGGCTAGTGGGTTAAATTCCATATAGTTGAATATAGTTGGTTGCAGGGGTTGGAACCGGTTCAAGGAACAGAACCCGAAAACTGGAAAATAATGGTATTTTTCAAGGAACAGAAACTGAACCGGGAGCGAAAGTGATCCATACAGTTCCAGAACAGAACCGTTATTTTAAAAGCATGGAAACCGGTTAACATTATTTTACATTTTTTTTCTAGTCCCACAAAAAAACGCAACAAAGCAAAAGAGGGTCACTCAAACTTATTCCAGCGTCTGGCTGCAAGCTGAGAATCTTTGCCCCTCCCCCAGGAAAGGATGGATTTACTTTTTCAATGTCAGTTAAGGATACTATATGCCTAGTTATAACATTTCACTTTGGATGTAATTTTATTCTGGTGCCGCCCTGCACACACACAAGCGTTAGCTTGCTAGCTCAAGCGCGTTAGCTTGCTAGCTCAATGGGCATTCAAAGTTCCTTCATATAAACTGCTCCTCCTAGGTATAATTAATTATGTGGACCTAATTCAGATAATGCATGTCATAACAAGATGCCTTGTGCTTCAAGTCTGCTCCTCAACCCTCTCTTTCCTTAAAACCACTGATTTTGCATTGTCTCTCTCGCTCTCTCTCTCTGTCTTTTTGGCACATTTGAGTTCATTCTCTTTTTCTGTCATCCAGTCTTTTCAGGGTAGCCAGGGTCGTGCCTACCTCTTCAACTCTGTGTGAGTATCTTTACTTGTCATCCAGTGTATGACCATATAGCCTACACAGTGTACCCATAATTAATGAACAAAATAGTATCCCTTTTAGGTCCCTAAAACACAGTCCTAACTTAGTTACCGCTCAAGCCTCAGTACACTGTCAGGTTCTCCTTATGCCACTTCAGTGTGTTTACGCTAAGTCCTGTAAGCCATACAATGCACCCTGAAGCCAGTTCACTATCCTAACAGTGGAGGTCACGTTCTGTTTTTGCTGTAGTTTGCATTTAGTAGTTAGCATGTCATTTCTCAGCTGGTGCATAGCAAACTCCCCCTGATGTGGGGCTAAATATTAGGTTCTGGATAGAATTATCACTTTTCTTGTTAAAAATAAATATAAAAGCATACCTGGTGGGTCACCAGAAAATCTGATAAGCTTAGGTCAGGTCACAAAACGGACATTTGTGGCGGGGAACCGTGGCGGTAATTGACCGGTTTTTGCGGTTCTTGTTCCTGGTGTTTTCAGGGTGAATGTCGGCTGTGGTCCTGCCGAGGAGAGGCTGCTACTCACCGGGCTCCACGCTGTGGCAGACATCTACTGTGAGAACTGCCACACCACACTGGGCTGGAAATACGTAAGGACCAGCACACACACATACTATGCTACTACTGCTCTATGTCTACACACTGTAAAGAAGGAAGAACTCAAATAATATCCGCAATCCCCATCCTCAGAAAATGTGGATGTCTTTTAAGCTTGTCTACCATGCACTCCCGCCTCTTATTCACCCCCCCCCCCCCCCCCTCTATCCCTCTTCCTACAGGAGCAGGCCTTTGAGTTGAGTCAGAAGTACAAGGAGGGGAAGTTCATCATTGAGCTGTCCCACATGATAAAGGACAATGGCTGGGACTGAGAGGTGAAGGGCGATGTTTTCATTGATGTTTCGTCCCTCGTCCGTTGTTCTTCCTGGCCTGAATGTGTGTCCCCTCACCCTGCGTAAGGGCCATCGGCTCTGTCACTCCGTCACTTCATACAGCTTTGCCAAGAATAGCATGTGATGTTTGTTTTTATACATATATCTATATACACACGGAGTATTCCAAACATTAGGAACACCTTCTTAATATTGAGTTGCACCCCTCCTTTTTGCCCTCAGAACAGCCTCAATTCATTGGGGCATGGACTCTACAAGGTGTTTAAAGCATTTCACAGGGATGCTGGCCCATATTGACTCCAATGCTTCCCACAGTTGTCAAGTTGGCTAGATGTCCTTTGGGTGGTCGACCATTCTTGATACACACAGGAAACTGTTGGGCGTGAAAAATCCAGCAGCGTTGCAGTTCTTGACACAAACCGGTGCGCCTGGCATTTACGACCATACCCCATTCAAAGGCACTTAAATATTTTGTCTTGCCCATTTCCCCTTTGAATGGCACGCATACACAATCCATGGCTCAATTATATCAAATCCTTCTTCAACCTGTCTCCTCGCCTTCATCTACACTGATTGAACAAGTGACATCAATAAGGGACCATAAACTCACCTGGTCAGTCTATGTCATGGAAAGAGCAGGTGTTCTTAATGTTTTTGTATACTCTGTGTGTGATACATGTATATATAACTATACACACACTTGTAGGTTTTACGAGTTTTATATCAAATCTACCCCACTATTACAGGAGCACCTTTGTCAATATCGCTATATCCCAATGTTTAGTTCTATCGTGGTAGAGAATGAGCGAGTACAGGCTGTGTGAGTGCCAGTGAGTGTGTGAGCGCGAGCAAGAGTTTGTATACACTCGGGCATCTGTGAGTTGTGTGTTTACGAGTGTGTGTGTTGCAGTGTGACCACCTCCTTAGCAACCTCACTAAATCCTTCTCATGTAGTCCGTGCATCGGTGTGGGATCGTAGTCAACAAAAAACTAAATTCTCTCTCATTAAGTGCAATTCACAGGGTTGAGACAATTAGACCGTTATGCAAAAACCTAGCGCCCTCAAGGCTGTTCCCTTTTTTTTGTTGTTTTTAGGTGAATGTGTGCAAAAAGCAAGTTACCTTGCTTTGTGTGTGTTTTAAGACTTCATACTTAATGTTTGATGGTACAAGCAGAGTTGAAAAAAAGTAATTACGTTTGGTGCCGTGTCATGTTACTGTTTTATCTCAAATGGAGTATCAAGTGCAATACAGTAGGGTGTGAGAGTGCGCGTGGTTAAAGTGTCAGCAATATAACATTGGTCATGTTTTTTTATCCTTTAAATGACAATCGATGTATTCAGTTGTTAATGATGTTAAAGGCTGCAGCATTACACAGTTTGTAAGTGTTTCTGTGCGATTGGCCCGTGTGAGTTTGAATACTGTGTGTGTAAATGTTTGGCGTATGGGTATTTTCTCTGTATTCTGCCTGTGGTTATGCATTTTATGGTTTGTGTGTGAGTGTGTATGCAGTGGGAGTGTACAGTGTAAGATTGTATGATCTGATACAGTACTTGCTAGACAGTTAGCAAATGCTTTAGTTTGGGGGTAAAATCTATTGTTTCTGATGTGTGATTGGATATCCATTTTTACGTTATTTCCTTTTGAGATCAATCTTGTAAATACAGCTTAACATTGAGCAGCATGTACATAAGCATTTATTTGATAATATAAGAGAGCAATGTGTAATATCAAAAAGGATGAATATATCTATAATTATGTAGCAGATTGTGACTATGTAAGCTTTTCCATTAAAGTATTTTATTTTAACCTGAACTCTCACATTAAAGTATGTGGTAAATATATCTGCCTGTTGTTTCTGTTACAGTAGCTAGGTTTCCATCCAATTGGCCACCGATTTTCATGCGAATATTCCAAAATCTGCATAAACAAAATATGCGCATTTTTCCACAAGTGGTGTTTCCAACAAATGGACCGGTTGCGGATGAAAAGCAGTGCGTGATGACATAGTGCACATAAAAATGTACTTTTTCGCGTAAATTGTCATGAACCGAATAAAATCGAAAGTTCAATGTGTTTTCAACTCGCACTTTCAACTCTACCAATAATTTTGTCACAACTGTTTAATTAAATAGCAAATGTGCCCACTCCGGCCTTGGCACGTACGCTCTAGACAACAGCTTGCAGATATAGACCGGGGATAGATAGCGGTCTGAAACCACGCAGTGCGCCTTTTCGGAGTTTTGAGGATAGTTAGGCAGGCTCCGCCAGTCTTTCAGTATGGTGCGGGTGAAGCACGCCTCTGTTTCAAACAGCGCGTCTGAGCAGTTCTTCAACTGTCGGGAGAAATGGCAACTTCCTGGTCCTGGAGTAGCTAAAACTGTGCATGTCTCAATGAGATGCCATCTTCATCTTAACCGACTTCATTTGGCTTCAAGAGCTATTGAGTCTTCAAATAGGAATGAGTGGTGTCACGTGATCGCTTGCTTTGATCGCTTGCTTCCTTTCATATGCAGTACCAGTCAAAGGTTTGGACACCTACTCATTCCAGGGTGTTTCTTTATTTGACTATTTTCTACATTGTAGAATAATAGTGAAGACATCAAAACTATGAAATAACACATATGGAATCATGTAACCAAAAAAGTGTTAAACAAATCAAAATATATTTTATTTTTTAGATTTTTCAAAGTAGTCACCGTTTGCCTTGATGACAGCTTTGCACACTTGGTATTCTCTCAACCAGCTTCATGAGGTAGTCACCTGGAATGCATTTCAATTAACAGGTGTGCCTTCTTAAAAGGTAATTTGTGGAATTTCTTTCCTTAATGCATTTGAGCCAATCCGTTGTATTGTGACAAGGCAGGGGTTGTATGCAGAAGATAGGCCTATCTGGTAAAAGACCAACCCCATATTATGTTCAGAACAGCTCACATAAGCAAAGAGAAATGACAGTCCATCATTACTTTAAGACATGAAGGTCAGTCAATTTAAGTGTCCCACTTTTTCTGAATTCCCTCTATATAGCCTACACAACATATCAAACAAGCAAGACACAGACAGGCAGTCAATAGTGATTTAATGTTATTTTTCCATAGTCATTGCAACATTGGCTAAACAGGAGCCAGGCTGCTGGCTATATGGCAGCCTAACTATAAAGATGACATCAATGCAATGTGTAGACAATATCCATTACAACAGACAGAAGGTTGTAGCCTTCATATATATTTTTGGAACGTTTGTTCAAATTGCAGCTGTTCAGAAATATGAGGCAGAGAGATAGGCTTCATCATCATATTGATCAAATTGGTTGAGGGTTCAGAAGAGAGAGATGTGAAACCCATGAAAAATAGCCGCTGCTTTGTCAAAAGCTAATGGGGACCCTCGGGCAGGGGTGAAAACGTTGTATGACTTGACTCTAATAAAAGCTGTGGATGGAATTTTGGTGAACTACATTTTAGACACCGTTCTGGACTGGTAAAAGCACAAATACATACTCCAACAATACAGCAATTCTAGTTAAAGTTCAAATCGTTATTGTCCATTCTATTTAATAATGGAAATGTGTATTTGGCTTACAGGCCTGTGGCTCATACACATAGCAAACACACAGACAGAAAACATAGAAACAGTAGTTTCACCATGCTTTCTGCAAAACTAGAAAAATATTACTATGATTATTGTGTTAAGGCTTGTGACAAGCCTTAGTCTCGCAGATCCAGGGCCAGTCATGGTTGACATAGGACAGGTCATTCCAGCTCTCCAGGGGGTCTAAAGGATTAACCAAGATCTCCACAGAGTCCTCCGCTACCTCTTCGCAGTGGTGGAAAAAGTACCTAATTGTTATACTTGAGTATAAGTAAAGATACCTAATAGAAAATGACTCCAAAAAATTCCCAGTAAAGTACTACTTCAGTAAAAGTCTAAAGGTATTTGGTTTTAAATGTACTTAAGTATCAACAGTTCAAGTAATTGCTCAAATATACTTGTGTCCAAAGTAAAAGCATAAATAATTTCTAATTTATTTTATTAAGCAACCAGACAGCACCATTTATTTTTTTGTTTACAGATAGCAAGGGGCACTCTCCAACACAGAGACATAATTTACAAATGAAGCATTTGTGCTTAGTGAGTCCGCCAGATCAGAGGCTGACCAGGGATGTTCTCTTAATACTTTAAGTGCATGAATTGGACCATTTTCCTGTACTGCTAAACATTCAAAATATAATGAATACTTTTGGATGTCAGGGAAAATGTATGAAGTAAACAGTACATTATAGGAATGAGTAACAGTAAAAGTTGTCAAAAATATAAATAGTAAAGTAAATTACAGATACCCCCCCAAAAGTTGTACTTTAAAGTATTTTTACATAAGTACTTTACACCAGCGCCTCTTCACAATTATCAGGAGCCCTCTCCCTCCAGTGGCTACAAACACAACAATGTCTGATGTTATATAGGCCAATCCCAAATTGATCCCTAGATCCTAAAGTATTGGATAGGCAATATAGTAGTAGCTCCTCCTTGTCCTTTGATAGGCTAGGTGGACAGAAACAAATATCTTACTCTGTGGTCAGTGGGGTTCCATCCTCCACCTAAGTCCATTTGGTCCTCATCAGCCAAACCAATCTATGCCTTCTTATTAAAAGCCCTGAGAAATAACTAATGCAGCACAACACACATATAACGAAACAATGGTAAGCATGTATGACTACACATATATAACTAAGTCTTACATTTAAAAAAAAGAAGTCTGGGTCAATATTTATTAAAGATTACAGAGTAGAAGTGCTGATCTAGGACGAGGTCCACCCTGACTATAATTATCAGATTCAATATGATCTAAAAGCCCAAACTGATCCTAGATCAGCACTCCTTTTCTAAAGAGATTGAAATGGTGCAATGTGAAAGTCTACACACTGTCACGACTTCCGCCGAAGTCGGCCCCTCTCCTTGTTCGGGCAGCGGTCGACGTCACCGGCTTTCTAGCCATCCCCGCTCCATTTTTCTATTATCCATTTGTTTTGTCTTGTTCCAATCACACTACATGTATTTATCCCTCGGTTCCCCCTCATGTCTTTGTGTGTAATTATTTGTGTGTTACGTGTTGTAAGCACTAGGCTAAGCGTTTGTTATTTTCCGTGTGTTTTCATGAAGCTTATTTGTATTGTTATACATTTGTGTGACTATTATGCGCGCTATACACTTTGCCTTGTTGGCTGGAGGAGGTTTTTGACGCAGCTGCGTCCGTCTGTATATCTCTCCTGCCGTAATAAAGTGTGCGCCTGTTCACAATTCTCTGCATCTGACTTCACCTGAAGTACGTGCACGCCTGACACACACCCCTTGTACAATTCACATTTTGCTGCCTTAAAATCTTAAAAGGGATTCGATTTGATTTTCCCACTACTGATCTCCAAAACCTGCTCCACATTTTCAAAGTGAAAGAAAAAGTTAAAATTAAAGATGTCTTGATTGCGTATGTGTAACGGCTCTCCTCTTCGTCTGATTATGAGGAATATGAATAATCGGAACAACACGCAGCGTGGTAAGTGTCCAGAGTAAATATAATTAAATAAACTGAATGACCAAAAAACAACAACACGCGTGAACGACACGAAACAGTCCTGTAAGGTGAAAAACAGACCGCAAACTACCCACAAACACAGGTGGGAACAGGCTACCTAAGTATGGTTCTCAATCAGAGACAACGATAAACAGCCGCCTCTGATTGGGAACCATGCCAGGCCAAACACATAGAAATATGACACACAGAACAAAACATAGAATGAAAAACATAGAATGCCCACCCCAACTCACGCCCTGACCAAACCAAAATAGAGACATAAAAAAGGAACTAAGGTCAGGATGTGACCGTATGTCTTCACACCCCTGAGTCAATACTTGGTGGAAGCACCTTTACATCTGTAAATCATTTTGAATAAGATTCTACAAACTCTGCACAACTCTTAGTTCAACATACACTGAGTGTACAAAACATTAGGAATACCTACACCATTCATATAAATTATTTTTTTATCAGGTTTATTCTTTTGCAGCCATTCTTATATTGACAATTTGTTAATAAAACTTGATGTCATTTTTTTGTGTTCTACTTGTAGCCCTGGTTGTCCTGAAAAGAAAATGGGAAAACACTTAATTGTGAGGCTAAATGTAATGGCTGGACATGCTGATAAATGAAAGTCAGATAAATGAAAAGTCATTTTTTTTCTGGGGTCTCGGAACTGATGGGGTTAACGTATTACCTGCTGACAATTTGGCCTTCATCCCAAATCTGTGACCTCATCGTGCCCATTAAAAGAAAAAGAAAGGTATGATCACTTACGATTTTAGCAGAACTGAAAGTGAAAATGGATAGAGCATTGTACTTACAAGAATTGATGCTGTTTTGAAGGAAAAGGGTGGTCAAACCAAATATGGATTTGATTTAGATTTTTCTTCTGTTCACTCACTTTGCATTTAGTTAATTGATCAATGTAATCTATTATTAACATGTCTATTTTTGAAAGCATTCTTACTTTACAGCATTTTTTTTTTTACACCTGCCTAAAACTTTTGCATAGTACTGTATATATAATTTTAAGGCAGCAAAATTTGACAGCTGTGCAAGGGGTGTGTAGACTTTCACAAGGCACTGTAAATGGGCCCCGCTCTCATTTAATTCCCATCTATGTGCACTCTGACAGGTCGGCCCTGTCAGAGTGCACATTAGAACAGGCGTCATTCATAGAGCAATTTACACACAACAAATACTAACCTGAACTGAGTGTTTTGACTTGTAAAAGAGTGAATGAGAAAGACTCCTACAATAATAGTTTTAGTCAGGTTGCGACATGTCGACATTGTTAAATCCTATACTTACAACTTGTGCTAAGTTAGGATATTATACTGAATTGAATCGACCAGACTCAGAGGTAAACTTCCACGTCTTTTCACCGCCACTGTCCGTGTAACAAGCCCCGCATTCCTTTACTGACGTGGTGATGTCATATATCAGTACGCCACATCAATACACAGCAGTCATACCGTTGGTACAGTTGTTGTAAGAGATCTGTGGTGTACGGCTTTCTCTGTAACTGTAGACTTGAAGAACAGATACGTTTTGGTTAGGGTAAAAAGGGGGTGAAAACTGTACCCAGCCACAAGCTCAGTGGAAAACTTAGCTTTGTCTATCTGTAGTGTTTAAACCACATCTGCTCGTGGTAAAAAAAAAATGTCAGCGGTAAGTGTTGGGGAAGCTACTCTGTATAGTTTACCAAGCTACCAATTACCTCACACTGGAAGAAGTTGAGCTACAGTAAAGCTACCCATAAGAGAAATATAGTTTGTTTACCGATATCTAAAGCTACTTTCAAACCTGGCTCAGGAAAAATGATCTATATGAAATGTCATTCAATGCAAAGTCATAGAACACGACTGCAAAAACAGATCAATCTGGAGTCAGATATTACTGTGACAGAATGGGTGTCATTTAAAAAAGTGGGTAAAAAATGTTATTAACCATGAAATCAAAGATTTGAATTGAGTTAAACTAGCATCAAGCTACTGCAAAATGTCGTTAAATTACTCGTTGAATTACTTGAAGCAGAACTACTCCCCAACACTGTCAGTGGTGGAATAATGTTTTTTAAAGGGCAAGACCTTATAATGTCCAAATAATAAGCCATTGTTACACCTTTATAAAATGTGAGTGAACAATTAGGGATTATTCCAGCATTTAAACATGAATTGTCATTACAGGAATTTATAATGGATTATTAATAAAGGTTTTTGTGATATTTCCTGAAAATGTTTTCTGAAAATGTTTTACTTTGTCTCTGCTGAGGTTATGAGTAGTAAACACAGTAGACATGTAGGAAAGCATTGAGTCACTTGTATAACACACAGCATTCCGAAGCAGACAGCGTGCACCCTGTAGAATCTCCTCTCTGCACTGGCAGTTCCTGAAATCAACACCTTTTACAGGTTTCCAGGTCAGATCACACCTTGTTGGGTAGGAACAAGTACACACGTACAGTGCATTCAGAAAGTATTCAGACTCCTTTACTTTTTCCACATTTTGTTATGTTACAGCATTGTTCTGAAAATTATTACATTGTCCCCCCCCCCCCCTCATCAATCTACACACAATACCCTATAATGACAAGGCAAAAACTGTTTTATACATTTTTGCAGATGTATTAGAAATAAAAAACAGAAATATCACATTAGGTATTCAGACCCTTTACTCAGTACTTTGTTTAAGCACCTTTGGCAGCGATTACAGCCTCAAGTCTCTTTGGATATGACGCTACAAGCTTGGCACACCTGTATTTGGGGAGTTTCTCCCATTCTTATCTGCAGATCCTCTCAAGCTCTGTCAGGTTGGATGGGGAGCGTCGGGTTCAAATCCAGGCTGTCGCTGGGCCACTCAAGGACATTCAGAGACTTGTCCCGAAGCCACCCCTGCGTTGTCTTGGCTGTTTGCTTAGGGTTGTTGTCCTGTTGGAAGGTGAACCTTCGCCCCAGTTTGAGGTCCTCAGTGCTCTGGAGCAGGTTTCCATCAAGGATCTCTGCACTTTTCTCTATTCATCTTTCCTTCAATCCTGACTATTCTCCCAGTCCCTGCCACTGAAAAACATCCCTACAGCTTGATACTGCCACCACCATGCTTCACCATAGGGATGGTGCCAGGTTTCCTCCAGACATGACACTTGCCATTCAGGCCAAAGAGTTCAATCTTGGTTTCTTGTTTCTCATGGTCTGAGAATGGCTTCCGTCTGGCCACTCTACCATAAGGCCTGATAGGTGGAATGCTGCAGAGATTGTTGTCCTTCTGAAAGATTCCACAGATGAACTCTGGAGCACTCTCAGAGTGACCATCGGGTTCTTGGTCACCTCCCTGACCAAGGCCCTTCTCCCCCGATTGCTCAGTTTGGCCAGGCGGCCAGCTCTAGGAAGAGTCTTGGTGGTTCCAAACTTCTTCCCTTTAAGAATGATGGAGGCCACTGGGTTTTTGGGGACCTTCAATGCTGCAGAATTTCTTTAACACCTTTTCCCCCTATTTGTCGAGAGCATCCTGATCGGTTCCATCACCGCCTGGTATGGCAACTGCTCGGCATCTGACCGTAAGGCGCTAGAGTGTGGTGCGTACAGCCCAGTACATCACTGTGGCCAAGCTTCCTGCCATCCAGGACCTATATACACTAGGCGGTGTCAGAGGAAAGCCCCAAAAAATTGTCAGACTCCAGTCACCCAAGTCATAGACTGTTCTCTCTGCTACCGCTTGTCGTGCGGTAGCAGAGTGCCAAGTCTATGACCAAAAGACTCCTTAACAGCTTCTACCCCCAAGCCATAAGACTGCTGAACAATTAATCAAATGGCCACCCAGACTGTTTACATTGAGTCCCCCCCCCACTCCATCTGTTATTATACTGCTGCTATTTATTATCTATGCATAGTCACTTTACCCCTACCGACATGTACAAATGACCTTGACTAACCTGTGCCCCCGCACATTGACTAAGTACTGATACATAGCCTTGTTATTGTGTTACTTTTTAGATTTTTTAAAACTTTAGTTTATTTGGTAAATATTTTCTTAAACAATGCAGTTCAATAAAGAGTTAAGGGCTTGTAACTAAGCATTTCACGGTAAGGTTTATACCCGTTTTATTCGGCGCATGTGACAAATAACATTTGATTTGATAGGTATGCCGTCAGTACGAAAACAGCAACACACATGCACACACACACCAAACAAATACATAAAAATGGCTGTGAGATCCATGTGTTAAGTGCTATGTACATATTGTACTTAATGGTAAATACAGAAACAATATGTAAGAAACTACAATTGCACCAACATAACATCAAGCTGTCACATTTGTATTTATTTAGCCAGATTGTCCCATTGAAGTCAGAATACATATTTTTCAAAACAGACCACGAGAATTTAGGGACTGCATAAGAGTGAGACTGTTGTTTGAATGCCATCTTCTGGCAGAAAATTGTTACATTATCATGGGTATATTACAGTTTTTAAAATCAGTGGAAGAAATCCATTTAATTCAGTACAAAGAACATCAAATCCATCACAGTATTGGTACTGCATAACAAATTAAAGTACACACGTGTATATTAACATGGGCAAACTCATTGTATTATTATTTATTTACAATTTCTAGTGTAATCCCATGATGTGTAACCCTGATAACAGCATTTCTTCATTGATAGGAGAATGCTTGGTTTAGTTTTCTAAAATAGAAATCTCCACGACACCAGGCTGGTCTGCAGGCTTGCCAAAGGAGGATCCTGTTTTAGATGCAGGACTTCCAAAGAGTGGTGAACCTGTGTTAGATGCAGGCTTGCCAAAGAGGGGTGAACCTGTATTAGATGCAGGCTTGCCAAAGAGGGATAAACCTGTGTTAGCTTCAGGCTTGCCAAAGAGGGGTGATCCTGTGTTAAATGCAGGCTTGCCAAAGAGGGGTGAACCTGTGTTAGATGCAGGCTTGCCAAAGAGGGGTGAACCTGTGTTAGATGCAGGCTTGCCAAAGAGGGACGAACCTGTGTTAGATGCAGGCTTGCCAAAGAGGGGTGAACCTGTGTTAGATGCAGGCTTGCCAAAGAGGGGTAAACCTGTGTTAGATTCAGGCTTGCCAAATGAGAATCCTGTGTTAGCTTCAGGCTTGCCAAATGAGAATCCTGTGTTAGCTTCAGGCTTGCCAAAGAGGAGTGATCCTGTGTTAAATGCAGGCTTGCCAAAGAGTGGTGAACCTGTGTTAGATGCAGGATTGCCAAAGAGGGGTGAACCTGTGTTAGATGCAGGCTTGCCAAAGAGGGGTGAACCTGTGTTAGATGCAGGCTTGCCAAATGAGAATCCTGTGTTAGCTTCAGGCTTGCCAAAGAGGGATAAACCTGTGTTAGCTTCAGGCTTGCCAAAGAGGGGTGATCCTGTGTTAGATGCAGGCTTGCCAAAGAGGGGTGAACCTGTGTTAGATGCAGGCTTGCCAAAGAGGGGTGAACCTGTGTTAGATTCAGGCTTGCCAAAGAGGGACGAACCTGTGTTAGATTCAGGCTTGCCAAAGAGGGACGAACCTGTGTTAGATTCAGGCTTGCCAAAGAGGGGTGAACCTGTATTAGATGCAGGCTTGCCAAATGAGAATCCTGTGTTAGCTTCAGGCTTGCCAAAGAGGGATAAACCTGTGTTAGCTTCAGGCTTGCCAAAGAGGGATAAACCTGTGTTAGCTTCAGGCTTGCCAAAGAGGGATAAACCTGTGTTAGCTTCAGGCTTGCCAAAGAGGGGTGAACCTGTGTTAGATTCAGGCTTGCCAAATGAGAATCCTGTGTTAGCTTCAGGCTTGCCAAATGAGAATCCTGTGTTAGCTTCAGGCTTGCCAAAGAGGGATAAACCTGTGTTAGCTTCAGGCTTGCCAAAGAGGGACGAACCTGTGTTAGATTCAGGCTTGCCAAAGAGGGATGAGCCTGCGTTACATTTAGGCTTGCCAAAGAGGGGTGAACCTGTGTTAGATTCAGGCTTGCCAAAGAGGGGTGATCCTGTGTTAGATTCAGGCTTGCCAAAGAGGGGTGAACCGGTGTTAGATTCAGGTTTGTCAAAGAGGGGTGAACCTGTGTTACATTTAGGCTCGCCAAAGGAGAAACCTGTGCTAGGCTTTTCACTACTATTGTTGTCAGATACAAGTTTGGTGAAAGGACCGCTGTCAGTGTTTAATGCTGCCTTACAAAAATCATCCACGTCAACTGCAGGCTTACCACAAACACCGACAGGACAATTGAAAATGCTGCTACTTGTTGTGGTAGCAGGTGTGCTGTTAAGGACTGCTATACCAGCTCCAGATGCAGGTTTGGTGAACCCTTCAGTGTTAGATGAGGATTTAGTAAGCAGGGGATTGATGTTCATATTAGACGCCGATTTGGTCAAGAGAAGGTTGTCCGTGATGGACAAGGGTTTGGTGAGGATGGTCTCTACTCTAGCAGGCTTAGTGTCATTTGATGGCCCTTTTTCGGTGAATAGGATCGCTGAGCCAGTTGGAGGTTTGCTCATAGAAGAGCACTTCAAGATAGAGGACTTTGTACAGAGGGAAAGGGGAGTGTCACAGGTTACTGCAGGTTCCCCCATTACCAGGGCGGGCTTGAAGGCTGGGGGGCTCCCATTGGCTTGACCAATTGTCTTTGGAGCTGAAACTGAAATAATTGCACAAACATTTTAGCTCACATAGGCTACAGTATTTTGTGTTTTTTGTGGGGGGGTTTCTGGAAAAATTCTGCATGCTGAGATGATAAACACACTTACATTGGCTGGGCTTTGGTGACTGACGCATATGGATGGCTTTTACTGTGGAAATGGACACAGATACACACATTATTATTATTTCTTACAAGCTTTTAAAATCCAGATTCCAAAATTCAAGGGTTTTCAAAATATATACAGTACCTCATTCACATCTCACATGCCGTCTTAACCCACTGGGAACACACTGGTTGAATCAATGTTGTTTCCACGTCATTTTAATGAAATTGCATAGAACCAACGTGGAATAGACATTGAATTGACGTCTGTGCCCAGTGGGGAACCACTGAAATTCTACCTGTGTTCAATATCCTCTTCATTCCTCCATCACAGAAGCATTCCAACTGCTCCTTGAAATGAGTATAAGCTCTCTTTACTGTCCCAAAATCACACAGCGGGTCAATGTCGATGCTCGGCAGGTCTTCAGATACAGGAGAGCTCCTGGGGTCTTGGTAATGCTGGAAAGATTGAAGAAAGAAAATGGCTTCACATATAGCTGAACTCCAGGGCAGCAAATTATGTCTGTTCATTTAAAGATATCATTCTGTAAAACCGATTATCCTCAAAATAATCCAGTTTCTACTTCTACTACTCTGTGTAAGGTGTATTAAACAAAGAAGTGCTTATACCTGAAGGAAGTATGCGTCATCTTGGGTCAGTGTGAGTTTCTTCAGCTCAGAGTCTCTCTTCTTCAGCGCATTAATCTCCTGCTCCAGACGCTGCAGTTGGGCCTCCGCCCAGTTCACCTCCACCTTTTCCTGAGCCCTGATCAGCTCCTTCACTTGGTTGCCCCTCCGCTCCAGATATACTTTCAGCTCCGAGAGCGTCCTGGTGCTGTCCAGAACAGCTTCCCTTGCAGAGCGCTGATCGAAAGGAATATAGTGATTTAGACCCTGCCTCAATGTTCTGGTACTTAATTACCCCCGACAAAGATCAACAGGGAGTCAGTCGATAAGAGTGACCACATAAATACCAATATAAACAAACAGCAATTCAATGTCTGTGCCCTTGCAAAGAAACAGTCACTAGAACAGATAGTAAAAAAAAAAAAAAAAGCAAAACCATTTTAATGTTAATCATCATATCCCACATATGTTTTACAAATATGTCCTGCAGAATGTGTTGCCCTTTGGTCTGACATGCATTTGGCAACATGCGAGCGCAAGGCCAAGCTTCAGTGCCTGATCAAGACAGTGGGGAAGGATCATTGGTAGTATGGACCAAGAATCAGCTGCTTCCAGCCTGTACACAAAACTCATCCTCCAAAAATGTAACATTTTCCAGGACAGTACACATCCCCTTCACCCGAAATTCAGTCATAGCCTGGCTAGGGGAAGACGACTTCTTTAAAAAAGAAGCTCAGGAAAAACAGATATAAGGACTCTTTAATTCCAACAGCCATTAGGCTGTACAATGGATAGTCTAATTGGACTGTTGACTAGTTGATAGGTGTGTACAGTAAATGTATTGCACTTGCACTGTAAATCTGCAGCCTATTGTACTTTCGTATATAAAATGTATTGTGTATTATTTTGTGTTACATATTTTGTCTTTTTAAGCAAATTACCAAATTAATATATCATTGGTGGGATAATAAAGGTCATCTAATCAAATCAATCTAATTAAAAGATGCACTAGTACTTTAGAACGCTAATAAGATGGAGATAACAGATTCAATGCAGTACAACATGTGTACAGATAAAGTTGTGGCAGATTAAGTTCACGTCAAACACCACCACCACTCCCTCGCTCTTACCTTGATCATATACAGTAGCCCATCTCTTGCAAAACATCCTAGCTCACCTTAAACGACACCAAAGCTCCCCTCAGGTGCTCCACCTCCTCTTCCTTTTCCTTGACTTTCTGTCTACATGATCCTCCTGTGGCCTCTGTCTCTTTCTGTGTGCAGAGAGAAGCCCCAGACAGACAACTCAACATGAGCTTTCCACTTTCTTAACAAACAAATGCACTAATAGCACCAAAGGAAACATGATAAGTAGAGCTGAACAGATAGTGACACAGGTGAGACTATAGGTGATAACCAGCATAGATCAGGATGTGATTTACAAGATTAGGCTAATTGGCAGAACTAAAACTATAAAACCTATGTAAATTACAATCGCCAGAACGGCCAAACAAAACAACATTTTACGGCCGTTTGGGCCTCTAACATTAGATCAAGTTCGATCTCCACGATTCATTCTTTTAAAGTTCGCTACAAATTCAGATATTTTATTAAGTAGTGATCCATTCAGACTACTACATTTGTCATCACACAGGACCACGCAGTGTTAGGTTGACTCTCTCAGGCAGGATGAAAACGACTACATCGACCATGGTCCTTTACTAGTTACGGCCACTTTCACCGTAAACCATGTTAATGTGCCATTCAGACCCATTCAGCAATATAGCGCACTTTAAATTCTAATACTCCTTCATCCGCCATTGGGAGTTTTCCATAGGAAAATCGTGGATGACGTCAGCGCTACCACAATCTACTGGCTTTAATGTCTATGGTTTTAGCACCTACCTGCTTCTCCATTCTTTCAGCTGATGCAGCGACGGTGACATGGCCTTTGTGATCGTACAGTGCACAACTCACACACACACACAGTTTGTCGGTTCTGCAGTAAACCTCCAGCAGTTTGTGATGAGTTGAGCAAACCCGTTCCTGTAATCGTCGTGTAGCATCCAGCAGCTTGTGCCTTCCAAAGGAAGGGTTTTCATAGTGGGGCTTTAGGTGAGTCTCACAGTAAGAAGCCAGGCACACCAGGCAGGACTTGACAGCTTGGTTCGCTCCTCTAGTGCAGAAGTCACATGCAACCACATCTTCCGTAAGAGGAGCAGCTTGGAGTTCTGTCTTCTTCAGTTTCGCCACCATTTCAGCCAGAATAGTATTTTGGTTCAGAGTGGGCCAAGGTTGTGTAAGACTTTCTTTGCACTGGGGGCAGATCTGACCTCCCATCTGGTCCTCCTGCTCCCATAAGCCCTGGATACAGACCATACAGTGACTGTGTCCACAAGGCATAGTCACCGGATCTTTCAGCAGGTCTAGACAGATGGGACATTTGAAGAGGTCCTGTTCCAATGAGACAGAGGCTGTCACTTTACTCGCCATTGTGTCTGATCTACAGCTAACTAGTCTAGAGCGTAAAATAGAGAACTGAGGTGGGTACTTCACTGACTGAAGAGAACGGGAACATATAGTGAAAGAAAAAAAGAGTTTCATTTCTCTTGAAATCCTGACTCACTGTGGGTATGGTCACATTGTTCATTAGTTTTGTCTCTGACGCTCGAGGTTGCCAGGCTGCTCACCATAACGCGCACCTGCCACCAACGTTGCGCGCGCCAGTGCTTCGTCGGACTCACCTGGACTCCATCACGTCATTGATTGCCTGCCATATATCTGTCACTTCCTCAGTTTCATTCCCGTGTCTGCATCGATGTTGTTTTGTTTCTCTTGTCCAGACGCTTCTCTGGCTTTTGTTTATATTTATTATAAAATCCTCACCCTGTACTTGCTTCCGGTCTCCCAGCGTCTGCCGTTACGGAACCGTTTCAAGTTTATGTAAAATCCTCTACCTTCTGTATATCAAGTTTCCACACATCTACTGATATGTGGCTATTATTCTCTTTCTATCGTATATTGTTACTCAACATACCGAATATGGTAATGGACATTTTCTTTGTTTAGTTTGAGGCTTTTTTAATGATCATATATATATATGCAGCTTCTTCTTACTGTCACAACATTTTCAGAGATTTGATGAGATGTGTGATGAGATTATTTTAGGGAATACATAGATACATAGTTAAGTTTGTATTTACTCTGAAAATGAATTACATATACACAGTGTACAAAACATTAGGAACACCTTCCTAATATTGAGTTGCACTCCCTTTTGCCCTCAGAACATCCCCAATTCGTCAGGGCATGAACTCTACAAGGTGTCGAAAGCGTTCTTTATACACATGGGAAACTGTTGACCGTGAAAAACCCAGCAGGGTTGCAGTTCTTGACACTCAAACCGATGCGCCTGACACCTACTACCATACCCCGTTCAAAGCCACTTATTTTGTCTTGCCCATTCACCCTCTGAATGGCACACATACACAATCAATGTCTCAAAGCCTAAACATGCTTATTCAACCTATCTCCTCCCCTTCATCTACACTGATTGAAGTGGATTTAACAAGTGTCATCAATAAGGGACCATAGCTTTCACCTGGTCAGTCTGTCATGAAAAGAGCAGGTGTTCCTAATGTTTTGTACACTCAGTGTAAGTGCAATGCAATATCTATTTTCACTTTCAGTTCCGCTCATACATGTATTCTTATTTTAATGTACACGATGAGGTAACAGATTTGGGATAATGACCAAATTGGCAGCAGAGAATGTCATTAACCGTATCAGTCCCGAGACCTCAGCAAAATTCGGATTTTCATTTATCTGACTTTCATTTATCTGCATGTCCAGCTCTTATATATACATTTTTAAGACAACCAGGGATACAAGTAGAACACAAAACAATTTGGCATCAACATTTGCATTCATGAGTTTTATTGACAAATTGTCAATAAAAAAATAAAGTCTGCCAAAGAAAAAAATATATAAAAATGACTTTATATGAATGCTGTAATTACAGAAATGGTTTGTTCAATGGGAAATTAATATCCAACTAGTCAGTGACAACTGTGTAGTTTGTAGATTGTGACAGCAGCTATGTGAGCTTATTACAGTATTATAGATACTATGTCCTAGGATTCCTTATGATCTTCTAACGACTCTTGAATAGCGTTTGAGCGTCATAGAGCAAAACCTATTACATGTGCATGTTTGTGGGAGCTCAGCTTTTCATAGATTGTTTATCGTTTGTAACTCAAACAGTTTGAATCAACTTTTGTTTTTAAAGTGAAATTTCAACCACAGGATTATGTCATCATGTTAGCCAAATTTTTACATAGACAAACCTTGTATAAAATATGTTGAATTTGTACCTTTAAAACAACGTCAGATCTTCAACATTATATCCACTATCAGAAAAACAAAACAATAGGGAGCACTGTGATCTATCTAAAGATACACTTTGGTCTCCCATCCAGGATTTTAACCAAACCCAGCCCTGCTTAGTTGTGCTATTTGCCAGTAACTATTTTCAATGTGCTATCGTGAATGATTGTTGAGAGTTCTCTACTTAAAAACAAAATATATTTACTGTTTCTATCGAAGCCATTCCACTCTCCTCAAACAAAAGCATGGTATTCATTCACTGTAAGAGCTACAGTAAATTGGACAGTTCAGTTAAATTAACAATAATTTAAGCTTTCTGCCAATATCAGATATGTCTATGTCCTGGGAAATGTTATTGTTACTTACAACCTCATGCTAATCACATTAGCCTACTATTGCTCAACTGTCCTGTGGAAGGGACACCGATCCTGAATAAGTTTTTAACAAGGAAAATGAAATGTAACCATACTTTATAACTAAAATAATCAATGATGACATTTAGGTCTAGGTCTAGGCTTTATACTGACATTTAGGTCAGTATAAAGCATTTGCAAAGTCATCATCAGTCATGATTTAAATTCAACCTAGATTTTAAACTAAAATTGACAATACAACAGTCCTATATTTAGTAGGGATGTAATGCACGGCTCATTATGTATTGCGGTTTTGGGGTCACAGTTCAAGTACAGAGGGAAAATGAATGCCAACAGTTACTTTAGTTATTTTTTGTTTATTTGGCAAAGCTAAAAAGCACCCTATTTGTGACCCAAGTCCAGCTACTGTGGCAGCATTCACAAGGTTTCTGGCATTATATGTTGTAACAGGGATTGTTATGTTGAGCCTCTCAAGTAGAGGTCTTAAGAAAAAATACTTGAAAGTAGTACTTAAGTAGTTTTTGGGGGTATCTGTACTTTACTCTACTATTTCTATTTTGGACAACTTTTCCTTTTACTTCAGTACATTCCTAAATAAAATAATGTACTTTTTACTCCATACATTTTCCCTGACACCCAAAAGTACTCATTACATTTGGAATGTTTAGCAGAACAGGAAAATTGTCTAATTCACACACTTATCAAGAAAACATCCCTGGTCATCCCTACTGCCTCTGATCTGGCAGACTCACTAAACACATGCTTTGTTTGTAAATGATTATTGTGTTGGAGTGTGACCCTGGCTGTCCCGTATTTTACTGGGTGACTTTCACTTTTACTTGAGTAATTTTATTTTATATTTAATCCCAAAAGATCTCTGGCCAACAACATGGCCAACAACTATGCCATGCTATTTGATTGTAGGTGACAGCTTTGAGCTGCCAGATATTCCATCTGTACTAGCTAGTTAACGTGAGCTAACTATTTGGCAACAATGCTATAGACCTCTATATGAGTGACTGTGTCCAACACACCTGTTGTTATGTTGAGCACCTACTGAACAAAAGGATGTTATTATGAAATACACTTTTTTTCTCCCCTTGACTTTTTCCACATTCTATATTCTAAAATGTATTATATTTAAAAAAATGCTCATCAATCTACACACAATACCCCATAATGGCAAAGCAAAAAGAACATGCAGCACTCCACCAATCAGGCCTTTATGGTAGAGTGGCCAAACGGAAGCCACTCTTCATTAAAACGCACATGACAGCCAGCTTGGAGTTTGCCAAAAGGCACCTAAAGACTCTCAGACCAGGAGAAACAAATTATCTGCTCTGATGAAACAAAAATGTAACTCTTTGGCCTGAATGCCAAGCACCACATCTGGAGGAAACCTTGCACAATCCCTATGGTGAAGCATGGTGGTGGAAGCATCATGCTGTGGGGATGTTTTTCAGTGTCAGGGACTGGGAAACCAGGCAAAGATGAAAGGAGCAAAGTACAGAGAGATCCTTGATGAAAACCTGCTCCAGAGCGCTCAGGACCTCAGACTGGGGCGAAGGTTCACCTTCCAACGTGGACACTGACCGTGAGCACACAGCCAAGACAACGCAGGAGTGGCTTCGGCACAAGTCTCTGAATCTCCTTGAGTGGCCCAGCGAGAGCCTGGACTTGAACCCAATCTAACATCTCTGGAGAGACTTGAAAATAGCTGTGCAGCAACATTCCCCATCCAACCTAACAGAGCTTGAGAGGATTTGCAGAGAAGAATGGGATCAACTCCCCAAATACAGGTGTTCCAAGCTTGTAGCGTCATACCCAAGAAGACTCAATGCTGTAATTGCTGCCAACGGTGCTTCAACAAAGTACTGAGTAAAGGGTCTGAATACTTATGTAAATACTTTCCAAAGGCACTGAATATGGACATTTAGACAATGACAATGATGAATACATACACTACCATTCAAAAGTTTGGGGTCACTTACTGTAGAAATGTCCTTGTTTTTGAAAGAAAATCTTTTTTTTCTGTCCATTAAAATAACATCAAATTGATCAGAAATACAGTGAAGACTTTGTTAATGTTGTAAATGACTTTTGTAGCTGGAAACGACAGATTTTTAATGGAATATCTACGTAGGCATATAGAGGCCCATTATCAGCAACCATCACTCCTGTGTTCCAATGGCATGTTGTGTTAGCTAATCCAAGTTTATAATTTTAACAGGCTAATTTTGCAATTATGTTAGCATAGCTGAAAACTGTTGTGCTTATTAAAGATGCAATACAACTGGCCTTCTTTAGACTGGTTGTGCATCTGGAGCATCAGCATTTGTGGGTTCGATTACATGCTCAAAATGGCCAGAAACAAAGAACTTTCTTCTGAAACTCGTCAGTCTATTCTTGTTCTGAGAAATGAAGACTACTCCATGCGAGAAATTACCAAGAAATGGAAGATCTCGTACAACGCTATGACTACTCCCTTCACAGAACAGCGCAAACTGGCCCTAACCAGAATAGAAAGAGGAGTGGGAGGCCCTGGTGCACAACTGAGAAAGAGGACAACTACATTAGAGTGCCTAGTTTGAGAAACAGATGCCTCACAAGTCCTCAACT